>NC_054534.1:70229114-70311949 GCF_017654505.1 Polyodon spathula
AGTATATTGAAAGAACTTCTGAATACTGGTAAATTAATTTGTGAGAGCCTCAGATGTAATAAGTATATACTGCACGCTAGAAATCCAGACCCTCCCAGTGCAGCTGTGCTTCTGGTAATGCAGAAACTGGCTTGGACAGCAGAAATCTGTGCAGGCTGGCACTTAACACACAGAAAGCAGCTGCAATAATTCCCCCAAGATACCGACAGTTCCATGTGTAATATTATAAATGCACACAGCTTTAGCAAAGGCAACTATGGCCAGCAGCTTGTCTGAAAGTTACATGTTACTCAACTAAACATATCAATATTGAAAAACAAGAAAACAAAAACCCTTTATTAAAACCTTAAAACCCTTTCCACTACATATGCATTACAAAAGGTCTTGCAGCATTTGTTTTCGTAATGCATGGGAAATAACTGACAGGTTGCAAAACAAATCATATCACTCTAAACTGTCACCAGTTGAATCCAAGAATTAAAAAAAAAAAAAAAAAAAAAAAAAAAAAAAAAAAAAAAAATAAAAACAATATTGTTTAAAATTACCTCAATGAAGAATCTCTTGTGCTTTATGTTTCACTCACAAGAACTTCCCCAACAACTTGATTTACAACCACCTCTACATACGCAAGTCAAACCAAAAAAGGATAGTGGTTCAAACACAACCGATTAGTAATAAAATACTACAGAGGTTGGTTATTTAATACTGTACAGCAATGCCTCTAATGCCTTTTAAGGCTTCTCTCATAGAACAGTTCCTATATTAAAGTTAGCATGCAGTTGTTCCGTAAGATCATGAACAGTGACTGAGGGATGAAAGAAGTGACTGGAATGGACAACTGACCATTATGTGTATTGTACACCTCTCATGTTAGTTTTTAATTTCAAGTACAGATAGCTGAACCTGGCCAGATTACTATAAAAATAACAATATTTTTACAACTGAGCTGAAAAAACTAGGAGAGACTCCCAGCCCTTTATAAATTATGAGTTATGATATATAAAATGAAATTTATATATATATATATATAAATTTATTACACCGGTCCAATCAACATTTTATTGCACATAAAATCAGAGTGAATCAAAACTTGCGCAAGTTACAAAAATATCTAGATTTATCAATTCCTTTCAGATTTTGGTAGCATACGGTATCTGCAACTGAAACACATTTTAACAAAGCTTAGAAATAAAATGATAACCGACGTGGCAGTTATATTTAGCAGATACAGTTAACACTTTTCAAACATGTACCCTAACTAAACAGGTTAAAACCTGCGCCTTCCCGAATAGTTACATGCAGGAACGAGATTTCTGAGTTTGTTAAAACTGAATAGCCTATATGCTTTTAAAATTCAAGAACAATGGTCCTATAGATTAGCAATAAAAGCCAATGCCTGGCTTCAGCGCAGGGAGCTGTGTCCTCACAGCCTCAAATCTACAGCTCGGGTTAAAGTTTGGCATCACCCTATAAAAATGAACTAATTTTGCTTCATAAAGTCGAACGAAACCTGCTGAATAATATTATGTTAACATATTGAGTTACATGTCGCTTTAAAAAAAATTGAAAATGTGACATTTCGAAATCTAAAATGAAATACTATATTACTAATGGCTGCTGGTATACTTTTGTGATTTCACTGTGCAGTTTCTTTGATTACATGATACAAAAAAAAAAGATCTACAATATGTTAGAACTAGGGGTATTATGTATTGATTGATACATACACACCCACATACATATGCATGCAGTTCAATAGTGATTAAATAACATAACCACATGTTATGTATTTGTATTTACTATAAAGGCAGTGTATTTAAATTCGCATTGCCAGCACACACTCTCATAAGCCTCTTGGCACTGGGTATTCAGTAGTGTATGAAATAAAAATGTTTCATACACTACAATCCAATAATCTGTTCAGGGCAAGCCTGTTCAACATGTAGTTGTCAGTTGGCTCTGCCACAAAAAGGTTTGTGATAGAATATAAACCTGTTTTAAATAATAAAGTTACTTTTTATTCGAATTGAAATATGGAGTGGATCACTATCTTTCGTGGCAGCAACACTTTTTTGTTACATAGCAACTAACTAGCAAATCATATCCACCCTTACTTTACTGTGCATTCGGGACTCGAGTTACACAGAAGCTTGGAAACCGTTAACGTTACTTTGAACAGGATCGGCTTATGTTTAGTTCATAATGGCAGAAAAAAAATAATGAAAAAGAAAATCTGAAGATGAATATCGAACCTTCTTACCGAAGAGGGAGAGTATTTTTTTTTTCTGTTTAACGCAAAGGAAAACTCCTGTATTATTAAGTATTTCACTTAGCTAAGAGAAAAACTTAAGGGTGTTGCACAAAACATCTTAACCGCTCTCCTTAGCTAAGTGAAAAAACAAGTATGCATGGACTATTATTTCAACCAATAGGTGAGTAGCTTACTGTACTCTGTAAATCCTGTCTCCATGGCAACATTTAGGCAGTTAAGGAAAACTACAGTATGGCTGATAAAAAAAAAAAAAAAAAAAAAAAAAAAAAAAGGAAACCCAAACTGGACAGAGGAGGAAAAACATAATACTTATGGAGGAATATAATAAAATAAAGCAAATAATAACCGGCAAACTAGGTCCAAATTTGACAACTGCCATGAAGCAGAAGAAATAGTCAGAAATAACTGAATGTGTGAATGCAGTAAATTTAAAAGTAAATCGTAGCATTCATGACATTTAAAAAAAAAAATATATATATTCTGATTTCAAAACAGCATCACAAAACACAAGTAAATCTACAAAAAAAAATGTACACGAAACATATTTGTTTAAACAATTGGTATGGCTGCGTTCGCAACAAAAATGAGAGCAGTATCCTGTGTATTTAGCAGAATTAACCATTAATCTCACTTAAGATGTTATGCAACCGGCCAAAAGTTTTTTTTTTTTTTTTTTTTTTTTTTTTAAGTATACATTTTTATAGTAATAAAAAGCCACCAGTTGGGGAAAAAGCGAAGTGCTGCCATTGTATTTGAAGAACAGGGAGCAATGCTGATTTCTTCTTGTCTGGGGTTGTTAATCTGCTTCCAGCATTATACAGACATTTAAAAGACAGTATTTCGGTCAAATCAATATCGTTAATGTTATTAACTGCTTGTCATCCATTACATCCAAAGGATTTTCTCTCTGCAAATCCTTCTGCTAAGTGTGGCTTTGTCCTCTTTAATTTCCAAAAACGCTGCCATACCGTTTTTTAGATTTAAGGGGACTCAATAGGACATTTAAATATTTTCAGCTAATTTCCAAAAGATTCTGAACGTCTGTCTTTAAAAATTAATGCTAGACCCACGAGAGTCACGCGTTATAGGTGCTAATTTCCATTTAAATATGGTGTTTCTGCTATGCAAATGTTAGATATTATGTTCATGAATACATCTTTTGAGTTGTATCTGAAAGTTTGTGTTTCATTTTCATATCAAAGCTGATTAAAATGTGCCTGTCAAAATGACTGTTGTCTGTAAAATGCAAAAGGATAAACAAATGCAAATGTTGACCAAATTTGCCAAACAATCTGATTCCACGACTCTAGTCTACTCCTAACAAGTGACCTGTAACATTGCCTGTGCAAAAAAACCCTACTCCGAAGGCGAGTTTGGGAAAAGTTTCCTTAGAGATGTCATTGCTATCCTATATGCAAAAAACAATCAACTGCAAAAGCAAATTTCAGACCTGCAGCTCTCACATCACATGGTAGAACGTATCCATCTCAGATCTCAATATTGACATTGAACCATAGCTGCATTCAGAACAATGTGGGTAGTAAAGAATGCCAAAATTCACACTGAGTACAGATCCTGCCTGTATGTGGTATAAGAAAATAAACGATAGTTAGCTACTCACTCAAATAAGAAACAAATACAAAACTATGCTTTTATATATAGTGAAAATGTATTTGTTTAGATATCAATATTATGTATGTACTGGAAAACAAAGGTCAGCTTCATTTAATAGTGTGTGTGTGTGTGATAGTAATTGTAGAAAAAAATGCTAAATTAAGCACTTTTTAAAGTTTGTGGCTCTTTGTCACTGTACATTTTATTTCCTTGGCTCTTGGTCTATATATACATATATACACACACACACACACACACACACACTAAACATGCTACTTATTAAAATATAATAATTTAAACAACAATCAATAAAACAAATAACACACACACAAACATGAATCTCATTCTGTGACTAAAATTATGGATACTAAGTAAATTAAAATAATAAATGTTAATTAAATTAACATAACAAAAAGGTTAAAAATAACACTAAGGACAAATATCCTCTTGTCTTTGCTAAAATCTCAAAAAACCTTCACAGCCCTGGGGTTGAGAATTGGCCTGACAGGATGAGGATTAGTTTAGGATAGAACTCATCCAGGGTGAGAATTAGCCTGTAACACCGGCAATGTTGGCACTTCCTGTAGCATAGTGCCAGCGCTCAGCACTTAAAATGTTCTAACTCCTTTTCTATTTCTGCGTTCAGGTAAAACATTTGTACGGAGTACCGGCAAAACATTATGTCGGGGTAGTTTTATATTTTGATTTATCAAAATGATTTTGGAGGCTACATATTTGTTTCTTTGTATTTTAGTTTATTTCCCACCTCCCGGCTTCTTCTTGGTTGTCTGGTTACTAATATTGATGATTAATCAAAATAACTCAAAGTCATTTAGGTCCCGTTCACATGACTTAAAGGTGGTCGTTCCACACAATAGCTTGAACCAAACATATTCGCAGTGGAAACTCTTCCAGCGAGCATAGCTGACTGCAAATGTGGGTTCACATACCTGTCAACATTTAGTTTTGTAAACTGAAATCTAGTAGCCAGGATTTACCTACATAGCACAAAGGCATACAACTATTCCACTTTATTACTTGGCGACTGAATGATAGACTGGTGATACAGTGGAACAGTATTTGAAAGGCATCAACTGCAATGTTTTCAATGTTCAAGTACTCCTTTACAGTTCACACACAAGTACATTTATGAGCTTTCAATCCAGGAAAATTACTATGGCATCCGTGAGTTATTCAGCTGATCTGAACATTATACATTTCATAATACAGTATTTACAAGTCAATCCATAATGACTTGTGGCAAATCATGAATAGAATTATTATTATTTTTTTTTTCTGCTATGTGGTCACATTTTTCAAACAACTAATTTTGTAAAACAACCACCGGTACTTGGCAATACTCAATCGCTGACAATTTATATGAAACTAACGATCTTGTTTGCACAAAGTTTTTGGAAAATCGCATAACCTAAAACGAGGCCGCACACAGTGATCAATTTTTCAGATTGATATGGCAAAATGTAGCCCGTTATCAGCAAACAATATATAGGGTCGTGAAAAAAATAGGGTTGATCAGGTAACCGGAGCCACACATTTTTTTATTTGGCCTAAGCTCAATAAGACCTTCCATCCGCCTGCTCCATTGGGCCTCATTACGCCCTTGGGTGATCCAATATTGCCCAATACCGCCCACCCTGTCGGGTCTTACTGCTTACTTAAACCTCCGTGGTTAATACTAATAAGCAAGAAGATACCAAAGCAGAACATGAACGAGACTGCAGCCAATACACTTTTCTATTGATTCAAAAATAAAAATAAAAAATACAGAAGTAGACACTAAAGCTGTAAAATTCAGACTTTGCAGTAGAAGACTGAGCTACATGAACAGTAATAAACACCTACGATATACGTACAAACCACTACAGCTTACTCCACTAAATGCACTTGAAAAAGACAGAATAATGAATCTAATGGTTGATGGAGGCTAAAGACACACTGACTGCCAGCACTGAAGGGTTGAATAAATAAAAACAAATGTAAAATAAAAAAAACACACGTTTTGCAGTTTTAACTTGCGTTTTAGTTAATGTACTACATTATGTATAAGGCTTCATGTGGTAGAGCTGAGGCGTTTAAGTTGCACAGAGACTTACATCCATTAACAGAAATTACATTTTTTGTTATACTAACCCACTTTACCTACTGTATGGTCGACTGTCAGTCAATGGGTGAGCTCCATTCCAGCGGTCAAGCCAAACAACTCACCAGTCTGAACTACAGTAAGCTCGGGATATTATAAAGATACCATACCCAGATGGTAAGGCTCTGGGAGATCTCTGCTTGGGCTATCAGGGTCACTGACGCACAATTCCCTGTCAAATTCCCTCACTCACCCTAACGCAGCAATCTCTTTAGCTCCCCTGTCTAGGTGAGCAACTTGCCGTCCATGGTTTTCTAACCATGTTCATGTGATTCACACCACACTCCACACAGCAATGCTTTTACTACTAGGGACCCCAAAAACTGTTTTTGAAGCCTTGATTTAACACGCAATAACGAAATAGCAGCGTTGCAGATGTTTTATAAAATGCATTGTATATTGAGTGATAACAGCTCTGGTTTCAATCTGAAGGAACACAGTTCAAAAACGATGAAAGGCATGTTATAATGTAAACCAGTAACAACGCATGAAATTCTTGAAATATGTGGTTTTGGCAACTTCAAGCATCAGTGTTTTCTCAAACTGGCTTCATTCAATTTCAATAAGCACCTGACAACAGGAACCTGACCTGGCTACACTTTAAAGCTTTCAACATTTTATGTTGTTGCTATCTAAAAATGTTTAACCTTTTATTAACAGACAGTTCCAATAAAGGTAATACAAAAAGAAGAACATGCAATAAATACATTACAAAATCTTAACAGCATGTTATCTTCCGTCAGGTCAGCTGTTACACTTTTAGGCCTAGTCACATGGGCAACTTCTGTCAAGTGACACTCTGTGACGTCAGTAAAAATTCAAGTGTACACTTATCAAAGGGTGTAGGGTGCAAGGAAATGGTTTGGGACGCAACCCAAAATGCATCATATACACTGTCTGTCTGACGTTATGGTAGAGCCTCATCATTATGTGACACTATCAAATTTCACTGGCTGGTATTGAAAACGTTGCCCTCGTGTTGCTTGAAAAATAGAACATCGTCCTAAGTGGAGACATGCTGCCGGTTTGTCGTTGGGGTGTTGCCCAGGGTGGTCATGCCAGGTGACCAGTTGGCAACATCTGTTGCCCCCTTGTTGCCGTTGACAAATGTTGCCTGTGTGACCCGGCCTTTAAGATACACAACCTGACAGGCAAGTCATAACAACAGTAATGGCTGACAAGTTATAAGATAAAATATTGGCTTTAATGTATGCATGCCATTGAATATTTTTTAAATACATTTTGGAAGAACATTTCAGTATTCCTGCAAATATGAGTTCTAAATGGTTCACTGGTGGACGGGAGGCAGTTCACTAAAACATACTATTGTAATACCATAAAAAGGCAGCCCGTTGACTCATTCAATTCTGCATTTTATCAACAATTTAAATCGGAGTGATAAGCACATTCTAATAGATCCCTGAAATGACAGCATATGCGCATATATATATATATATATATATATATATATATATATATATATATATATATATATATATATATATATATATATATTATCTCATATATATATATATATATATATATATATATATATATATATATATATATATATATATATATATATATATATATTTATATATTGATCATATCTTATCCAGGTGGGCATGATTTAAGTTTATACTTGCATACCACTTTTTTTTTCAACTACAAACCTTATCTCCTGTACAAAAAAAATATTTTAAAAATGTATGTGTCTAACTGGAATGTCTTAAACTGCTATGTAACAGTGTTATTTCATTATTCCATTCCTAAAGATAGACTTTACATGCAGGTTGTCCATTTGTCAGCTGCTAAATATTTCAGGAATACTTTGACTTGCACCAATTCTAGAAGGAATATTTTAGTCATCTGTCTCAAAGATTCATGTAAAGGTTTGGGTTAATATTGCAATTAGCTAGATGTATACATGCAGTTGTAATCAAACGTTTACATACCCCAATGGAAATTTATAATTTCTAGAAATTTCTCAAATAAATAATTATAGGATAAATCTTTTGTAGCAAAAGTTTTGTATTTATGGATGAGAAAAAAAAAGTTACAAGAAATAGATGTCAACATTTATTTATTTTATTAACTCCAAAAATGCTAATTCTAAAGTATTCATACCATTTGATGCTATGACATTATAGTCTACATGGTGCTAGAAATTTCAATATGATAATGCAGAACATAATTCTAGAAACGTCTAGGTAATGCTGAATTTTAGATGAACATTGAGTATAAAAGGGTTAGGCAAAGGATGACTGCTGTCATTACCAAGAAGTCAATATGGGAAAACGTAAAGAGCGATCTGAAGACTTTTGGCAGAAGATTGTTTATTTCAAAGCTGGACAAGGATACAAGTACATTTCCAAACATTTGAGTATCCCAATTGAACTATTGTTTCTATTATTAAGCACTCATAGTACTGTCACAACGCTCCCTCGATCTAGAAGAAAGGTTCTTTCACCAAGAACAAATAGAAGAATTATGAGGAAGGTTAATAACAAACTGAGATTGACTGCCAAAGACATTCAAAGTGAACTGGCTCCAAGTGGGACTGGGGTTTCCATTTCAACCACAGGTCGAGTACTGCATGATGAAGGTCTCAATGGTTGCAGGCCAAGAAAAAAGTCACTCTTAGGGAAATGTCACAATGACAATTAGTTAAAATTTGCAAATGGGCATTTGAATAATGGAGAGGAGTTCTGGTCAAAGGTTTTGCAGAGTTACGAAACATAAAATCGAGCTATTTAGTCACACTGATAGTGGTTACATTTGGAAAAAGTCTGGTAAGGTGTACAAAGAAAAGAACACCATATCTACTGTCAAGCATGGAGGTGGTAATATCCATCTATGGGGCTGTTTTTCCTGTAATGACACAGGACATTTAGTTCCAATACATGGTCAAATGGATTCCACAGCATACCAAAAGATACTGGCCAATCATCTGAAACCCTCCGATACAAAACTTGGTTTAAAGCTCAAATGGACATTCCAAGATGACAACGATCCACAGCACTCATCAAAATCTACTTAAGAATGGTTAAAGAAGAATAAAATCAAGGTCTTGGAATTGCCCAGTCAAAGTCCAAATCAAAATCTGATTGAGAATCTTTGGTATGAGCTGAAGAAGGCTGTACACAAGTCCTCAGAATTTGAATGATCTGGAACAATTTTACGTTGAAAAATGATCAAAAATCACTAATCATGCCAAAAGCTCATTGACAAATATCCTAATCATTTAAAAGATTATTATTGCTAAGTGTACCTCAACTAGCTATTAATTTAATTTTCCTTGCAAGGTTATGAATACTTCTGAATTAGCATTTTTAGAGTTTTGCAAAAAAAAAATGCTGAAATAAATAACTGTAGACATCTATTTCTTGTAACTTTTTTCCCTCATCTTCAAAAGCAAAACTTTTGCTACAAAAGATGTTCCCTATAATTATTTGTTTGAGAAATTTCTAGAAATTATAAACTTCCATTGGGGTTTGTAAACTTGACTACACAGTGTATGTTCCTGGAGCATTTGGAACCGGTGCCGCGTCAATTTATGCTCCCTATCAAATGTTCCTACTTTGCATACTGTGCATGCCCAGACTATTTTCACCCTACATTTCGTATGCCCAGAATTTTTTTTTTCCCCCCTTAAGACCGAGGACACACATCAAAAACTGCTACTTATTTTTCTGAATGGCAAAGTACGTGTTTTGTAAAGTTACATTTTACTCCACATGTAATAATTAGTTTATATTAAATACAGACAGCTGGTGTTAATGAATGGCAAAGTGTACTACACAGCTAGGTACATTTTTTAAATAAAAAAGCAAAGATAAAAAGGCAACTGTATGCCGACTGCAATTTGTTTTACATTGAAGCATAGTGTTTTCTTGACACTAAGTAACCCTTAAGCACACCTTTGTAAAATTATTTTTATCTAGTATTATTTATTATTATTATTATTATTTATTATTATTATTATATTATTGGTAGGAAATACTGAATGTACTGTTGCTATTGTGTTTTACTATTTTTGTACTGTGTACTGTGTACTGTGATATGGACCGATAAATCGCCTGAATATATATTTACGTTTCTCTGGTATCATTTAAAAATGTATCAGATACAACGGAAGGCAAATTTACATTCATTTGGAATTAGATTTCGAAAAACGTTTACCCAGAAGGCAAAACCTGTAACACTTGAAGGTTAGTACACTGATCATTCATTTTCTGTCTACATCTGTTTAGTTGTTGAAAAATTATTCTTGCCATTTCGAAACCATCAAATTGTGCTACCTTTATATATGGAATTGTCAAGGTTTGAACATTTGACAGTCAATTCACACCTGTCAAATTGTGCTACCTTGTATAAAGTACATTACCAAAGTGACATATTTTTGGCATCTATCAATTATATTTTCACAACATAGAGTATTTGGTACATATGGTTACTATATTAATTTATATGTATGCTGTATTCTTATTATTATTGGTGATATTTCCTGATGTAAATTCTAATCATGTTGCTGACATTTGTTTAAAAATAAGTAATGTTAATTATATTACATTATTTTAGTTATGCTATATATTTTTTAGAATACTTTCAAACTACTGTATATAAACCACCGATATGAATTGTCAGATCATTTTAACTTAACCAAAAAATAACGTTTATAGATAATTACATTCTTGTAAATGTGATGCTTACATGTCATATTTTGCTACTGGTGTAGTGTTACATCGTCATAATGTGGTATGACAAATATAGAAAATAACAGTAAAGCGGTAAAACCAACAAAGTATGTATGCTGACCTGTTTTTTTGTTTTGTTTTTTTTGCAAAGCCACGAATAATAATGAAATATATTTGCAGTAAACCTGTACTCCCAAAAAAATAAAACCATGTTGAAGAAAGAACATGCACATCAATTTCTGGTTCCATAATGTAGATCTGTGCAAAACACTCAGATTGTAAACTATAAGACTAGAATGTTGTAGCGTGCCAAATGCTCCTATGGGAAACCTTTTTTTTTTTGTTACACCCCCCCACCCCCAATAATTAACTAACAGTAGATTTCTGATTTCCTGCTGTTAGAATGTGTATTATTTTGTACTTTAAAAGTCTACTAATAACGCCAATGTTACCGAGTCCAAATGACGCAGTACCAGGGATTTCAACCCAAATCTAAAAAGCCCGTGCATGCGTATTGGTGTACTATAAATTCACTGCAGGTATTTGTGTGTGTTTTAATTGTTTAACTCTCCTTCTCCTTCTCCTTCTCCTTCTCCTTCTTCTATGTTATTGAAGTGCCACTTCTATATACTAGCATGCAGGCGAGAAAAGCAGATTTTCAACTAACTAACTGGTAGAGCACGTTACGTTTACCAAAAATAAAATACAAAAATACATAGAAATAACAAAACAAAAGAAAACATACGCACACTACATACCATAACATTTTGTACACTTGGCCTAATAAAAGAAATCCAATGCAATAATTTAAACAAATATATTACTCACACGTATTTTACACCGAGGTCAGCCACGCCCGCTTCAGGCGTTTCACGGGGCTTTCGTGAAATGAAAAGGAAAGTTGTCTGTCGAGCGCCTATATTTCACTTATTGTATGTAACGTAGTACATATTTTTATGCAATGTTTAAGAAATTAAAATAGTATTAATATTACCTGTAGTATTTTATTGTGTAGAACAAAGTAATAAAAACAGCATGTATTTTGCTGTTTAACGAAATTATATAATTATAATTTTAAACATTTTCTTCATGTTCGTAGCTATACCAGTTTGAGCAACTATAGTACATTTAAATTAATATTTATATAATATTTTACTTTATTATTAATCTATTTATTTTACCTCTGGGTCCTTTTTCGTACCTCGATTGTCACTGCAATATGGAGTAGAACCAACCATCCATGGTGTGTGACGTAAAAACAGCTGCAGCTGTCACAGAACTTGAGAAGGAAAATTCAATAGCAAAATCCAGTCCAAAATGCGGAAATAGAGTAATAAGGATGCGTGTTTGACAAAGGTAAACATTGATGTAAAATATATATATATATATATATATATATATATATATATATATATATATATATATATATATATATATATATATATATATATATATATATATATATATAGCTCAAAGAGCCAGCTGCCCAACGTTTCGATATGTTGTACATATCTTTCTCAAGGGAGCCTGTGTTTGAATCAAAACATTGGAGGTATTTATAGGTGTTTGACGGCATGACAACTACTTGTTATTGTTTATATTCAAATCCATGATTTATTCTTACATGATGTAATGGTGTTCTATATGTGACATCACTTTTACTTATATCTTTATCTATATATGCTAATATATATATATATATATATATATATATATATATATATATATATATATATATATATATATATATTGCGTGTGCCTGTACTGCATGGCAATAAATAATATACAGGTATAACTGCACATGAATTCATATTTATTCAATGATATCAATGGAAATAGTTGTTAACTACATCAAATATATAACTGCAAGCCTCCAGCATCTTCTTAATATATAAAGAAAGTTTGTCTGTCTGTCTGTTCCTTATGCATTCAGACCCAGCAGGAGCCAGTGCAACCAAACTTAGTAACCCCATTGCGGGATCAGTACAGTAGCATGCATCTCAAATTAAAGAAACTCACAAAACCAAATAAATAATATAATAATAATAATAATAATAATAATAATAATAATAATAATAATAATAATAATAATAATAATAAAAAAAGGGAAAGAGGTCCTAGCGCATTGTAGACACCCAAGATCAGTAATTTATAGGAAACCTTAAGGCCACCCCCCTCAATTTGTCATGCATGAAATATTGAAATACTGATTTTCCTCGAGCAACGACCGGGTACTTAATTGAGTTCAGATATAAATATGCCATAGTATTAGTAAAGCTGATTTATTTTTATTTATTTATGTTTTATACTAGGCCTGGGATAGTAATGCTCACATGATCGATATGCTCAGCAGCTTGGGACCTCATTCATGTATAATCCAGTTATTGGTGAGTGATTAGAATTGAGGGCTCGCATTTTGTATTCTTAAAAATGCATATACAATAGTTAAACGAAGTTGGGGTGATGCATGCATTTGGAGATATACATGAACGAGGGAATGCCAGCACATTCTTTCAGACCATTTATCAGGAATTAAACTTTTTTTCATGTTTATGTTAATCCGTTGATTAGATCTTGATAATTAAACGTGGAGAAAAAATAGGATAAAAAAAAAAAAAAACGCAGGGCTCAAAAAAAAAGCAAACAGCTAAATAATAATAAAAAAAAAAAAGAAATAGGCAAAAAAGAAAAAAGCCTTATTTTAAGTTAAAGTTTTTGATTGGAGATTTGTATGGTCAGATTTAGATGTAGGATTGTCTGCTGTAGATGAGCTAAAGTGTCCTTTAGCATAAGCACAATCTAGTGCACATTATTGTGTATTGCCAGATACATATAAAGCCACTTTGATCTTCCAAAGATATGGCAGGCAAGTAGAACTGAAGAGCCACTCAAGTAAAAGCACATAACTACATAGAATGTGTGCTAACATTGTACAAATATAAAGAGACAATGACATCTGAAGCTACTTACTCTTTAAATATATGTATGCTCTGAATACAATAAATAAAACATTAACTGTCAGAATGCTTACAAAGGAAAATACAAAACACATTTTTCCATGTTATATTTTATGTATTTCTAAATATTACCCTCCAGTACTTGTATCACTGCCCTGCAACTGTGACGCTACAAATGGAATACACATATAAATAAAAACAAAACACCCCAACAAGAACTTCCAATACTGCATTCCACAATACTCATATAATACTTAATATTGTTTGAGCAGTGCCAACATACAATGTTCCCCTTGAAAGATGCGCAGCTTGGAGCCTTCACCTTCTTTGCTTCTGCTCTCCCACATGATGTTTGTGGGAGCAACGGGCTGCCACTCACTCCAAACTCCATCAAGATACTGGGGAGGTTCCAGATCCTAAAGACCATAACCCACCCCAGGCTCTGCCAGTATGTGGACATCACGAGGGGAAAGCACGGTAAGCCACTTTCTCATTATCTCTGAGTGCACCATTTAGACAAATTGTGATGATGTTTTTATGTTTTTCTGGATTTTTATTTCCCCTTTTTGGGAAACGTGCTCTGCCTTTGTGCTTTCTGTCATTATTGACAGATGACAGCGAGTGAACAGTTTAGTTTTGAGGAATCAGAATTTGTGCTGCTTTATTCCAGGCTGTCATTTCTGTTGTTTCAGAGAGATTGGTGGTAGTAGCTGAACACCATGAGTGCAGTGTAGAAGACTTGCAGAAACAGAGGAAGCCTGTGAGGTAGTATCTGACCAGTCTCTCTCTCTCTCTCTCTCTCTCTCTCTCTCTCTCTCTCTCTATCTCTCTATATATATATATATATATATATATATATATATATATACTACACATATAGTGACGGATTGCCCTCTGGTGTCACGTTTTTCTTCTCAAAATCAACATGTTGACACAGGATGCCAGGAAACGCCATAACATGTGTTTATTATTTACAACAAAAAAACAAAACAAAACCTAACCCAATCTCGGGCCCTACCTAGACAGATTTTGTTCCTCACTAATAACAAGGCAGGGTAAGCCTGTTACCTCGTCACCAAAACCAAATCGTATTCCAAATACCTTTCCAATAGTTCGTTGTCCCGTTTCCACATACGCACACTAACCCACTTGCTTCCCAACTTTCCCAACCAACTCCTACCATCACCCACACTGAAACACACACTCACACCCTTTTAAACATAATTAATTAGCTAATTGCATTAACCTGGAGTTGGTCCTGACTCCAGTAACCACTACTGGGTCCTAGGCCCCCAGGTATGGTCTCTGCTAAACAAGATATTTATTTTAAACCAGATGTAATTACTTTTTAGTCTCCCTTATTTAACAGAGTTATAATTTAGCAGTATTTAGTTTTAATCTCAAACACAACACATTATTTAATTTTTTGTTTACCACCCAGTTGGTTTATGTTCTCCTTTCACATTTTTATCCTTTACGTAACCAATCCTTCACTATATATATTTACCTACAAATATGTTGAGTTCAAACAAGACCTGAGGAAATCGAGATCGGTTAAAAGCAACGGTATCCTGTCAATTTGTCACACACTTTTCATCACCAACAATTCATCACGGACAATAACTCACCTATTAAGGCCACAATATATCATAAAAGCTGTGCTAAAAACAAAGAGCCATAATAAATCATAAATAACAGATACAGTATGTATTCACTTACAAATTAAATAAATAAAACCCACAGTGTACTAACTTTTACTAGATCGTAACCACCCAGTTAACAAACAAACAAACAAACAAAAAAACAAAACAAAAATAACAAGTTTGCTTTTCAAACCTTTATTTTAACACTAGAAGCACCAAAATTTCGAACTACATACAAGCGCTGCACCAGTCATTTTCACCTGTAGCGTTTTAAACAGCTGTCATATGATAATGTACCCTCTGGGATGAATTGTCGCTGGTGATGAATTGTACCTGGTGATGAACTGCTGGTGATGAATTGTTGGTGATAAATTGTCATTGACCCAAAAGCAACATACTGTAACAGGTTGTGAAGAGATGTTTCTGAAACAGTAATTAGAAAATAATGGCAGTATTACAGTATGTTAAAGAGCAGAGAGCAGTTGAATAGTGGGCCCTATTTTGAAGCAAGTGGAAAGGCAAATGCAAAATTCCTATGAGAAATACATTGCAACAGCATAAATCTAACATAAAAACAACTTCATTTCAGCAATGATGAGTTTTTTTCCTAGTTTATAAAAGTTTACTGGAGTAGACCATGGCTAAAGTATAGCAAAGTCTTGTGATTATAATTTAGAACAGTGAAGCATGGTAAAATCCATAGTAACAAACAAGGAAACTGCAAGTTTACACTGCAAACTACTGTGGTAATTTTTTATAAGGAAACATTTAATGCAATTAATTGATTCCCCTATGAACTATGCCTTTGCACTTGCATAATAATACAGCCCTATGAATTGTGTTGTACTTACTAAACCTTTTTTTTTTTTTTTAGATGCTTTTGTCTTTCTTGAATTTCTTTAATTTGAAGTAAAGAAATAAGACTTCTGTCATGATAAATGCATGAAGTTAATTGAAAGAGAAACTCTGGTTATCAGGCAACTGAAGTCTTTCCAAACCCTCACATGCATTGGTTAAGAAATATGTTTGTTGCTCTTTTGCTGTTGAATGGATCACTACATTTGTGGCTTACAAACTACGTGCCAGTATTTTCCCAAGCACTTGCCACAACTCCCCCTCCAAAAAAAAAAAAGTATATTCTTGTTGATTTTTTGTTGTCCACAGATACAGTGTTTAGAGAGCTGATTGTTGCAATAATTTTTTATTCATTTTATCCTTTGCCATGGTAATCAAACTAACCTAATAAACTTCTCTTATTAGAAAGTTCAAATGCATGGTAATAAAGGGGGCACTGAGAATGGTAGTCAAGCCTATGTAGTAACATACATTTTAAAATCATAGACTGCAAGTTTAGGCTGCATTGTAGTACCTGTGTTATGCCATTTAAGATAATTATTTAAGTGCAGAATGGTGCTGGTACACTTCAGTTGTGTTCATACAGGAAGGTTTGCTCTTTCCAGTCCACAAAAACATCAAGATAATTACAAAAACATTACAGCATTGTGAACCTGTACTCACTTAGTCATTTGTTATCTACACTTACTGTTCTTTTTAAATATGAATTATGTTTGGAAGAATAACTGCTTCTTTGTTTGATTGCGGAACAACCACTTCCACACAGGGCCGGACCAAATCAAAGTTAGCACTTAGAGAACAAAGACGAGAAATGATTCGTGGTAATAAAACACAAGCGAAATCTTGCTGATCCAGAACAAGCCCTTTTCGCCCTTCAAAAAGCAGCTATCGCTTGTTGACTACAAGTGGGTTGAGAAGGGGGAGTGGTTTGCTATCCCCCGACCAAATCTTCTCAATTCCAGTCACATCACAAGACTTTCTCAGCACCAGATATTACAGTCAACTTCGAATTTGACGAAAGCTGTGACGTATTAAGCAAAGAGTAAACAAAAAAATAACACTAAACATACTGATATTTGCAAAAAACCCCAAAAAACAAATGATTACATGCCTCAAGATGCTCCACTGACCTCATATGTCGATCATTTGCACACAACACTGAATAATTTCAAATTAACAATTTACAGTATCAAATATTATTATACGTATTATGCCTGTTATTATCATAATATATGTTGTGTTTGTTGCACCCTTAAACAAAACACCCTCAAGACCATTTTCGTCTTTACTACTTTTTTTGCATCAGTTTGAATTAAATTTTTAATAAAGCAATACGTATTACTTCTTTTAATACGTACAACCAATAAATTATTTTCTACTCACTGAGCTTTACGTGGAGCGGTGTCTCTTTCTGTGATGGTAAAGCTTTTTAGATATATTTTCTTTTATTTCTTATCTCTTTAGTAAGCTATGACTACGAAGTCCATGGACATACTCTGACGTCATCTGTGATGTCACCTACTTCTGTTCAAATGATTCATTTCTTAAAGGCATAGTGCTCCATTACATTAAACTTCAAACTCGAGGCTAGTAAACAAACTAGAATGCTAATAAAGAATACCTACCATGGTAGTCTAAACTGTCATCTAAGAAGATTCAAGATGAAGTTTTTAAATTTGCTTTGGGGTTTTAACAGAAGAAATAATAATAATAATAATAATAATAATAATAATAATAATAATAATAATAATAATAATAATAATAATACCTGACTGTCCATTTAAAAATATGTATAATATTTTTAAACGGTCCCTCCTGCTCCTGCAAACGTCTCTCTGACCCTAGTTTTGGTTTCGGGATAAAGAAAATGCAATATGGAAACTAGCGATATTATCGCATAAACACTCTTTTGCAAGAGCAATCAGGGTTTGATTTGTTTCCAGCCTATAGTCTCATATTTTTATTTCAAACGAGTTGAATAATAAAATGTAAGATTAAAAAAAAAGTTGACATTTACAAATATTATTTATGCTAATAATATGCAAATTCATTGTATTATCCACATAAACAAGAACAGGAAAACATTTTTTAAAAGTCAGATTCTCACCCAACACTTTAAAAATTGGTAATATAGTCTTGAAAGTAAAACTGGAAGTTACACCATGTCGTATAATATTGGTTGGTGACTTGGAGTTGGTCTTGCATTAAGATCTGTAGTCCATAAACAAGGATAATAAAAACAAGGCAGTATTAAGACATTGGCACACTAAGTATATACAGTGGTTTGCAGAAGTATTCACCCCCCTGCAAAGTTTTCACATTTTGTTAGCACCGGACGCTTTCAAATTAGACTTTACATGTAGAATCTACACAAACTTCTCCACATTGATAAAGTACAAAAATGCATATGGAATATAAATAAGTAAAATTCACAGAGAAAAACAGATTAATCTCAGTTGCATAAGTATTCAAACCCTTTGATACTACAGCCATACATCAGCTCAGGTGCAAGTGATTTATTTGAAAGGTCACAAAATTAGTGAAATGGTTTCAGCCTGTGTGTACTCAAAGTGGTTTAACTTGTGATCATTTCCCTCAGGTACATAAAGACTTTCAAGATGCAACTCACATAGTGATCCAACAAAGCAACCATGAAGACCAAGGAGCTTTTGAAACAAGTCAGGGATAAAGTGGTAGAGAGGCACAGAGCAGGAGAAGGGTACAAGAAAATTTCAAAGGCGTTGATTATCCCTCTCAGCACAGTGAAGTCCATCATTAAGAAGTATGCATTATACCACCCAGACACTACCCAGATTAGGTTGCCCTCCCAAACTGAGCAGCCGGGCAAGCAGGAAACTGCTTCGTGGTGCCACTCTAATGTCAACAGTGACCTTGAGATGGGAGTCAGATCAACAATAAGCCGGTCTCTACACAAAACTGGCCTGTATGAACAGGTGGCGAGAAAAAAGCCATTACTCAAAAAGCCTCATCTTATAGTACATATGGAGTTTGTGATAAAATATGTAGATGATACTGCAGACATGTGGAAAAAGGTTTTGTGGACAGACGAGACAAAAATTGAAGTTTTCCATGTAAATTCCAAGCGTTACGTGTGGCGCAAGCCTAACACCCAGTCAACACCATCCCAACTGTCAAGCATAGTAGTGGCAGCATCATGTTATGGGGTTGCTTCTCTTCAGCAGGAACTGGGAAGCTTGTCAGGATAGAGGGGAGAATGGATGGTACCAAGTACAGGCGAATCCTTGAGGAGAACCTGTTTGAGTCAGCCAAGACTTTGAAACTGGGGAGGAAATTCACATTTCGGCAGAATAATGCCCCGAAGCAGAAAGCCAAAGCCACACTGGAGTAGTTGAACAAGAAGAGAATTCATGTTTTTGAGTGGCCCAGTCAAAGTTCTGACTTGAATCCAATTCATAGTTTATGCCAAGACTTATGGAGAGATTATAGTCCATTATCAGAACTGCAGTAATTTTCCCATGAAGAATGGGCAAAAATTTCACTACCCTACTGCGCAAAGCTATTAGAGACCTATCCAAAAAGACCCATAGCAGTAATTGCTGCAAAGGGTGCTTCTACCAAGTATTGACTTAAGGGGCTGAACACTTATGCAACCAGTAAATTTCATTTTGTACATTTTCTTTGCAAGTTTTGCTGACATTTAACCGCATCGTCATATATCAGTGTTCAGTTTAACCACTACAGCTTTGAATAAAAAAAAAGTTTGTTTGAAAAGCAGTGCTTACGTTATTTGTAATTCAGCGTAATGTGACATTATTGGTAGGGGGTTAATGCTTCTGCAAACCAGTGTATATCACATGCCAAACCCCTTATCCTTAAACTTCGGTCACTGAAAAAAAGTCTATAGATCTTAAACGTGGAGTTGAATGTTCTGAATTTCTTTTTTTATGAGATAACACATAAACCTGGCCACCAAATATTACAGAGTTCTTTTATAGCAGTAATGTGTTTGATTAATGCAGTAAATTGCTTTGGATTTCATGTAAAGCTGAAAGAAGTTAGCTAGTTTGTCCATTCTTTTTTGTTGTTACAGATAGACTTCAGTATTTACTGACTGTAGAACTGGAATAATCAGAAAAATGTTTTATTTTATTGAAAGATATGTGTCAAAAGCACCATAGCCACATTCCACAGCAACCTTAAGAATTTGATTACTGTGATGATGTTAAACACAGCTGTTTAATTTAATGTAGTGTTTTATTATTTTAATGATTTAAGGCATTTACCCTGTTTGCTTTTCATTTATCAACTGACAGGGTTTGTTTGGGTGTCAGTAAATTTGAAAGTTATCTGTGGAGATTTGACACTGTGATGTTCTATCACTTGGAGTTTACTATTACTAACTAATTAGATACTTACAACATTGCAATATATGGTTTTTTTTTTGTTGTTGGTCTGTTTCTGTACCCTATCTAGCAACAATTGGAAGAGCAAGGTAACTTATTGTTCTGAGCAGTTATTTGCAAGTGTTATAAATCAAATCTGTTCAAATTGGTTTTATTCCTTTCAAAAAATGTGCTCTTAGTTTTGATATGGTGCCCTACATTGGTGAGAAATGTATTTAATAAATCATTCAGAAATATTTTTAAAAGATGCGTCCGTTGCCATCTAGTGGAAGCAGGAAGAAGTGCAGTTCATATCATTTCCATTGCACAGCACAATTAAGTTGAAAGTACAGTACTTGAGAAGAATACTGCCCACCAGTCTGTAAATTAACATGATGTGTTTGACATATCTAGAAAATAAACAACATTTCTATTGGTGCTTAACTTCTTCAACACAACAGGCCCAAGTCTAGGAAAGATTCTTAGATCCCTAATAGTTCTACTGGTGTGCTGCAGTTATCTACTATATATTACATCTAGTACTGCAGTATGCTGGATGAAAAGGGTTAAGGGGTAGAAGGTTACTATTGAATAGTGTTCTGATCATATTTGATTAATTTCACTTGAAATGTAAACACAACTAAAGAAAATACTTGATTTATATGCTTACCAGCTTGACCCAGTAAGTGCTTCTCATTGCTTTTGTTCCAGCCATGTGAAGGTCCTCCAAATTGCCTATGAGGTATTAGAAGGACTGGAATACATGAACACGCACAGGATAGTTCATAGAGCACTGGGACCTCGCAATATCCTCATGGATCAAAAGGTGTGTTCTTTTTTCAATTCTATTGACAGGTTATATATGTTTATAGATTAGTCCATATGTACCTTGCAGGTGCTCCATAACCACTGTATTTGTTTTGTGGTATGCTAGAATATGTGTTTGTGTCTAAAATTATATATCTTCAGTCACTCTAAAACAATAAGTGGGCTACAGTGGTAAGGTTACATTCAAATAGGTTTCTGTCTTGTTTTGCAACATTAATGGACTTCAGCAAAAATATAATACAGTATCTGGTTTATTGTTCTGTAATGCTTTTCATAAGTGCATATGAAACCTCCTGCAGCTTTTCTGTTAAATGCTTAATCTGCACATTAACCTGCATGGTTTTCTTTTTGGTTTCAGGGACATATAAGACTGGCCAAGTTTGGTCTCTACCACATGACTGACCATGGTGCTGATGTGGACTTTCCTATTGGGTATGAACAAACTGCTGTTAAAACAAACAACCTGACAGAACATTTTAAGAAGGCACTTCCCATTTGCAGAGTGTGGCCAGTTTGAACACTTTCTTACAAAATTTCCCATGCTGTACCCCCGCATTCAAATACTTTCTTTCACACACACACAGACACACACACACACATGCGTGCACATCCAAACCTGCATCTTTTGAACATCTCCCTTTGTACCTGTGACCTGCACTCTACTTTTGACATGTCAGATAATATAGTACAGTAAAAAAATATTTAAGAGGCTACAAAGTTTTGTAATCTGATAGCTGAAGCTTAAAGGTAAATACATATAGCACTGGGACGAACATGGGATTTTCATGTTCGGATAATTTAAATATTTGTTTGGATATTCGTTTGTTTTTATAAAAGCCATTATATTGCTCTAATATTTGTACCAGCACTGAAATAAATGCATTGTGTTAGACAAGAAAATCTGCTGAAACTTTTTTTACATGGTTGTGGTGCATCAGAAGGAAATATATTAGGGCTGCAACAATGAATCAATGCATCGATCATTGATCACCTGACCTTAAATTTCCTGAGCTTCGATTACATACAGCTGAATTGATGCATCGAATTAGAACCCAGTTTGAAGTCTCCCGTTGTGGGTTTGCATTAAAACCTTGAGTGTGTAAGAGTGCGCTTCTTTTAGTGCTAATACAGTTGATTAGCGCATTCCTAGGATACACACTTTATGCCTCTACATTGGCGTCGGACAAGTCAAATCAGAAGTAGGGCTATTTATTAACATTTTATGGATTTAAAAAATAATTTTAATCTGTTGAATCTACCAATTTACCTTTTGTTTCAAAGCATGTTGTGTTTGGATTATATGGCAATAGTATATAAAAAGAAGCTGAATTTTTACGATAGTTAATAAAATGTCAGTGCATTGATTATGATAAATGCCTACACAATAATCGAATAAAAAATCATAGTGCCGATTGCGCAACTGGAATGTATAGTCTCAAGAGCCTTTCCAATGGCCAACGCACCACAGACTCACAGGGTTTCTGACTTGTATGGTTCCTTAATACAGCTCCTCAATCAACAAGAGCTGAGGAGCTCTGACAAGTTGGTCCCTCTGTAAGAAGCAGAATCTAGGTGTGAATTGGCAACTACAGATCTCAACCAAGCATCTTAATAACTGTACAAATGGTTGTATCCCGCTGGACCAAGCTCATGTTCCATTGCTTTATCTACTGTACACCCTCAGAAGGCAACAGTATTTTTAATCAGTGCCATGCATGATGCAACACTGCCAGTGACATAATTTTGATACGAAGAACACTCTGTTGCAAGAGGGGAATAACTATGCTATACATGCATATACCATGTAAAGTAAAAACTAAAAGTTTTAAACCCCACATTGGTGTTGATATTTCATTATGGTAATGCACATACTTTAAATCCATGAAAATAATACAAATTTCTGAGTTAGGCTTTTCAGACTTCTAAATACCCTCCATCGCTGATGTGATTTTTTTCTACATTCTGCTATAGCACATTCACAATGGCAAGTGATGTTGGACAATCTTTAAAAGGCACAGTTACCAGTTAGAGTACCGTCAGATAGGCACCAGGCACTGTGCTTTTGCCTATAAATGTCCCTAGTTTCCAACATTGTCACTTTTAGTATTAAAAAGACATTAATCGTTAGATTTAATCTCATAATTAATTCCAAAAGGAGTACTGCTGGTAAAGACCAAAGATTTAGAATACAGTGGTAAAACTTTACTCAAAGTTTTATTAGTGTTTTTCACACTGTTAATATGAAAGTGTAGGTGACTTAAACCTATTTCACCCAAACATCACTACATTAAGAAACAGACCCTATAATGAATGCATTGTTAAGCATAGTTGCCCCTACTTACAAGAGAAACCAAGTGTGGGAAATCTTGGGAACAATTTCAGTGCGTTTGACCATGTGTTTATTGCTTATAACTGGAGCCACATTCAAAACGACAAATACAATAAAGCCTGTTTCCATAACATCCTATTATAGAATGGAATGAAAGCTGATTGACAATTTATTTGTGTGTTGAAGAACCCCTTAAGCCATGGTATCCACTTTCAAAGAGACTGCTGTGGAAACCTAATAAACCTAGGCATTCTAATATTGCGCTTTGTACTGTGTACTGTGTACTTTGTATTAGTGTACTGTATATGTTGAAACTATATACAGTTTCTAGCATTTACAGAGTTTATATTTATACTATCACATGCTTAAGTGTAAAAAGTAAGCTAATGTTAGGCATTTGAAGTATGATATGTCTTACGTTTTAAGTCTGTTCCTTGTAATATAGTATATCAAGTATATGGGGCAATTTTGGACAGGGAGCATCTGCAGTTCCTAACAAATCAGTCTTGCCTATTGTGAGTGCTATTTGCAATAGAGAGCTGCAAATGTAACCAAATGGCAGGGGTTCTATTAGTGTTAGAGGGACAGCCTGTTTATAACAAGTTTGTGACATTCCTGAACTAGAAATACTTATTTTTAGAATTAACAAATAGAAATACAACTTGGCTGGACAGTTGTTCATCATAATCATGACACCATTTTGTCTTATAATGTTTTGAATTTTAGAATCCATATCACATCTTTGCATCCCTATACTAGAATGATGTAGACTATACATGCTGTATGTAGTTGTCATAGACAGGTGTATTTACTGTGAAAATAAAAAAAAGCTCTTTTTTTTTTCTTCTACTTTTAGAAAGGTTTGTTGTTCCAATTTGTAATAAAGTTTTACTATAGTGGTAGTTTGCAGGGCTGAATATGGGAAGCTGGTTGTGACACTTTGCTTTGTGATTTATTTATTTTCCCTGCAGCTACCCCTCCTACCTGGCCCCTGAGGTCATTGCCCAGGGCTTTGTCCACCCTACTGATCTCGCACAGAGCCAGAAGCATCTGCCCTCAGGCCCCAAGACAGATGTGTGGTCCCTCGGAGTGATTGTCTTTGAACTTTGTGTGGTAGGTAGAATTGTGTACAGCAGGTAGAGCCCCAGTTACAAGAGGTCACTGAAAATCCCTGCAGGGTTTCACGATACTGATATGTGGATGAGTCATCTTTTAGTTCATAGGTTATATTATTTTAACTGATTTTCCAGATGTTGCTTTCCGGTAACAACATACGGTATATTGTAACACAACTCGCTTTTGGTTTCCTGTAGCCATTTTGCATTTGCGCTGTACGTTGACGTTGCTGAAGATCTTGATCATGCCGGATAAATGGTTAGGGTGAATATGTGATGTTTGGGTACTGAGACCCATTCTATTAGAAGAATATCTCTTTTAAAGAGTACCAGCATATTAAATAGTACCAACATATTAAATGTATGCAAATACATGTCTATGCAAAATGTGATAAATTAAACATGCTGCTATTTGTCTTTCATAGACAAATTTATTTGTGATGTTTATTAATACTGATGTAAATCTGTTTGCAATGCAGGAAAGTTAAATTACTTCTGTCCTTTATCTTTGTTATTTTTTAGGGGAGAAGACTTCTACACAATATAGAAATAAACAAGAGATTAAAATTCATTCTCAACCTGGGTAAGTTTTTACATCCCTCATAAGGTTTAACAAGAAGTGCAGCCTCAGAGCTTGGCCCACGGGAAGTGTGGCATTGGCCTTTGCACTCCCGCTTGCATGAGCTGGGGAGAGTTTGCTGAATCTTCAGTAACCTCTACTGGTAAAGCACCTGGCAAATACAGGCAGAGATGTCCGTTGTGTAGCTTTTGCTTGGATTGGCTTGACACAGTTCATCTGTGTTGATCTTCAGTCCCTCTGATTAAGTAAATGGGTTGCAGCAGTAAAATACCGTCAAATTAAAAATTGAGAAGAAAAACAGGGTAACAGAAAGGAAAAAAATCTAAAGGCAAAATGTTGTCTTTTTGAAGAGCATGGTAATATTTTGTGGGCATTGATTTGCAGGTTGCATGGATGACATTGTGACGGTCCTGGCTGAAGAACATGGCTGCTTAGAACTAGTTAAGGTTTGTTTATAACACTCATCTCCCATTGTAACAATTACAAACCTCATCGGTTATCTGAGCCAATATGTCATACATATAGCCCTCTAAGATTAGCTGTAATTTAATATTCTTGTTTAATTAATGGATGTCTGAGTCTGTTTTTATAAATATGATTTATATTGGTGAAGATGACAGCAGAATAATGCTGTGTCATGACTATAACTTGTATTTAATTTAAAGATTTTTGAGTGGGGCCTATTGTTTCTAAAAATGAATATATTGTGAAGTCTGTAAAAAAAAAAAAAAAAAAAAACTTTTTTCTGACTTCTTCCTTTGATACAGTAATTGAATGTTGTACTGTACAGTTGGTTCTCTTTATTTGTTTAAATGAAAAACTCAGTGTTTGTAGAACCACTTCCAAATAGTGTAATGCTTTTGCCTTTTCATCTCTGACAGGAGCTTCCTGAAAATGTTTTAGCTTTATTGAGGAAATGCCTCACATTTCTGCCTTCGAAAAGGTAACTATACTGTACAAAAATGGATTTGCTGACACTATGAGGATTTTTGATGCAAAGCTGAATAATCTGAATCTGAATAACAAATATACATGCTATTTGGCATGTATTAAGTAAACAATAATAATAGTATGTTTTTCCCTCTTTGTTGTTTTAGACTTACTCCTGCTGAATTGCTGAGGGACAGTGTGTTTGATGAAATTTCTTCCTTCTACAAACCTTACCAGAAGTCGGTCAGTCTTTTCTCCTCCTCTTTGCGTTGTGCTAATCTAACACTCCCAGAGGACATCAGTGATCTTTGCAAAGGTACAAGTATTTTTTGTTGCCTTTACATGAAGGCAGGCCTTTTAAAATATGTGGTTATTAGAGAGCTTTGTATTCTCTGCAAATTATAGATTGTTGATGATGATACTGTATGCCTTATTTTGGGTTAGTCTTGAACTTCCTAGTTCATTTGACCTGGAGAATGAAACTGCACGTATAAGATGTACAGTGTGAATGGGAGCGCACAACAAGTAGGATACACTGAATGGAATTTTCAGAAGATATACAGTAACCCCATTTAAATGGGTGGTTCATTGAACAAATTAATCAAGCTTAGAAGACAGGTGAAATTAGTCTTGAGCTGTCAGATTTGCAGTACAGTCAGGACTCACATATCCGACCCTATAAGAAGAAGAGCGCCATTTACTTTGAAGGGGGGAAAGAACGTTAGGAAAGCAAGTCTCAGTCTCGTGATCGGGAACCTTGGTGGCTGAAGGCTGGTCTTGATGACCCCTGAGAACTGGAAAACATAAAGTGTTAGTCCCCTACTCACAGGAGAGCCGCAGTGGCGACTTGGATGTGGATGAAAACCAACAGTGAGAAGAGGATCGATTACCCATCTCGGCGGGAAGAATGGACTCACGATTGTGCCCTTGAAAAGGAAAAGAATAGAAAAGAATAGATAGGAAATATATGTTTAGTATACAGTTATATACAGTGCCTATAGAAAGTATACACCCACTTTCAAAATGTTCACCTATTGTTGCCTTATAGCATGGAATTAAAATGCATTAAAATAAAAATAAAAACTGAAATAGCTTGGTTGGATAAGAGTCCACCCCTTGTAATAGCAATCCTAAATTAGCTCAGGTGTAACCAATCGCCTTCAAAATCACACACCAAGATAAGTGGCCTCCACCGATGTTAAATTGTAGTGATTCACCTGATTTCAGGATAAATTCAGCAGTTCCTGTAGGTTCCCTCTGCTGGGTAGTGCATTTCAAAGCAAAGACTCAACCATGAGCACCAAGGCACTTTCAAAAGAACTCTAGTACAAAGTTGTTGAAAGGCACAGATCAGGGGATGGGTATAGAAAAAATATCAAAGGCCTTGAAAATTCCTTGGAGCATGATCAAGACGATTATTAAGAAGAAGGCGTATGGCACCACCAAGACCCTGCCTAGATCAGGCCGTCCCTCTAAACTGGATGACCAAGCAAGAAGGAGACTGATCAGAGAGGCTACCAAGAGGCCAGTGGCCAAATGTTCTTGAGTGGCCCAGTCAGAACCCCGAGCTAAATCCAATCGAAAATTTGTGGCATGACTTGAAGATTGCTGTCCATCAATTCTCCCCAAGGAACTTGAACAGTTTTGTAAAGAAGAATGGTCAAATATTGTCAAATCTAGGTGTGCAAAGTTGGTAGAGACCTATACCAACAGACTCACAGCTATAATTGTTGCCAAAGGTGCTTCACCAAGTATTAACTCAGGGAGGTGGAGACTTACAATTAAGATCTTTCAGTTTTGTATTTTTAATTTGTAATTTTTTTCTCAATAAAAACTTCCCCTTCACAATGTGGAGTATGGTGTGTAAATAAGTGGAAAAAAATCCTCATTTAAATGCATGAAACTCTGAGGCACTGACACAACAAAATATGAAAAAAGTTCAAGGGGGTGCAGACTTTCTATAGGCACTGTAAATAATAGTGGAAAGACAGGTAATGATAGATTGAGTAAAAGCATTATAGAACAGGAGCTGCTACAGGACAGGATTATTTATGGCCGGGGATCCTGCTGGCCAGAGAGCTGATAATGGAGGATGCCATAGAAGGCTAGAGGAAGTGTGATCACTATCCCCCCAGAAAGTTGGCCCCCCCTGCCCCCCGCCAGAGAACCCGCACATGTGAGGAGAAAGAAGACTACGTCCTGACAACATTTTAGGAGGAAAAACAGACAAGACATAGCAGAATAACTTGACAACCTAATGGAAAGCCATCCACACATATGATGAATTGGTAGCAGAAGCCAGGGCTGCAGACATATAATCCTGTGCTGATTGTAGCAGTCTAGAAAGAGATGCATTTCATCCATGATTAATTGGTAGAACAGATGAGGTTGCAGCCAGTGAAGGGATGTGGCTGGCATGAGATGGTGGAATCTGGAGACCCTCAATGATTTGACATCTTAGTTGGGGTGATACGGAATGGCGTCTGGTGGCTGTTGTGGGCCGAAGCTGAGGCTAGTTAGTACTCAGGAGCCTTAGCCTTTGCTGGCTGGAGAATGCTTGAAGTGCTGGGGGAGGAGGGGCTGCCACTGCAGCGGGACACTTGTCTAGAGCATCAGGATATAAGGGAGTCTAGATAAGTAGTGAACCAATGTCTTGTTATGATTGTTAAGGAAGAACTGTCGAAAAGAGGTTCTGCGGAAGGAAGGAGCACTTGCAGGAAATATACTTGAGCATAGAGAAATAGGATGCTGCTGGATGTGGCATGATTGTGCTAGCTGGGCAATAACTGGCCAGGAGAGTTGATGGCAGAATCTTGAAGCAGGTGCTGGCTGGAAGCGTTAATGGTGCACAGGAGGAGCAGCGGACAGGAAAAGCAGGTGCGGCTGCACTAGAAGAGGTGGCAAGAGTGGAGGTTCCTAGAGAAGAGGTGGGTGTAGGATCCAGACAGTGTTATGGTAGAGCCGCCATCTCTCTATAAATATAAAAGCAATTTTTCTATATAGCGAGGAATGCAATTGAAATCACTTAGATAGCAGAGTAGAAGACCGGTATTGCATGATTCAGTTAAAGTATTACAAGATTTGTCATTGATGTTGAGAGGGTAAGATCTCAGAAAACCATACATGTGGTATTTGGTAGCTTTGCATGTATACTAAAAAAAAAAAAAAAAAGATGGCAAAGATAGGATGGGCATGAGGACTGTTCTCTCACAAGACTGCAGGGTAATGTGGAAGAGCATACATTGACAGTGTATTCTTACGATATAGATTGTTGGAAAATGGTTTCATATTTTTATTAATAAACTTCAGAGTACAGTCGGCGCCACTTTAACAGGATGCCTCTGGAGAAGTACAACTATCTTGAATAAGCGACTGTCACAATTAAACATAAACAAAGTGAATCTCTGTTTTTTATTTCTACATGAAAGGAAAAATAATGAAATCACATCTTATCACAAAGCAAGACACCTGTGCTGTTCACACGGCGACTTTCTTTGCAACAGCAGCCTTGCGTGATTTCCACAAGTCACATCTCGTACTCACATACTCACTACTGCGCTATGCGAATCTGCCACTGAAAAGCGATCTCCGTTCATCAGTTGAAAATACTGTACCCCAATCAAACAAAGTCACGTCCCAACTAAGTGAGATAAATAGCATTGGAAAGAACCGTCTCCCAGAGTTGAATTGCATTTAAGCAGAAATCTCGATTAATCAGTATCCCGATTAGGTGGTGCTGACTTTATTAGAAAAGGTATGTCATTAATGACTGTTAATTATCTTGCAGCAGAAGAAGAGGACTACCTAGCAGAACGATCTTTTGATGAGGTATATTACTTGTGGTGTTTGGCTGGAGGAGATTTGGAAAAAGAACTCACAAATAAGGGAATAATCCAATCGAAGCCTCCCATCTGCACATTGCCCAAGTACGTATGCTTTCAGTATTGACATATGGATATACTCATAATGACTGAACTGGGGAAACAGGTGTATAAGCCTAAAACCAACCAGAGTTCAGAGAGCTGCAGGCTTATATGCAGGTGACCATCTCCCGATTAGCAACAAATGAATCACTTAATTAATTCAGGAGATGGCCACCTTCTGCACAAGATTTTTAAATACTACTGGCAGAGGATGAGCTGCCGAGTGCCGTCCTCGCGTCTGCCAGAACACATTTAAATAAAAACAAAACAATAACAAAACACGGCTGTGTCGTCATATTTAAATACAATAAATAAATCATAATAATAATAATAATACAACAAAACAAATACAAAATAATAAACTGCACAGGTGTGGAGGGGTACCCCTTTCTAAAAATAAACAAATAATCATGTCCAGGGCTTCTCGCCCTGTTACAGGCTCCATGAAAGTTTTCCAGATAGCACCTTGTTAATTCCCAGTGAAAGCATGTGAATCCGGGTATTGTGGTGTGTTACTACTTGACAGGTGTTAGTGGAATCTGAATTTAACAAGTTAATTTAAACAAAGCATCTCAAAGCATCTCCTAAAATTTTATTTTTTTGTATGCTTAAGTTTTATTTTAGAAGATGGAGAGGTATTTGGCCAAGCAAAAGACAGGAGCTTTCTCTTGGATGATACAACTGTGACTCTACCATTGTGCCAGCTTAAAAATGTAAGTATCTCTTCAGCCTTACTTACACCCAAAAATAGCTGTGAATAAAACTATGCTGGAAAAAAGCTGTAGATGATTTGCACATTTACCTGTATAAAGTAAATGTATGTATTGAGTCAGTATATTAACAATTGAATTTAATATAATTGTAATATGCACTATTTATTTGTCTTTGCAGAGATTGAAAGATGTTGCAGGAGAAGCATATTATCCATTGCTGGAAGATGAGTAAGTACATATAAACACTTTTGTACATTTTTACTTTTTAAATGTTCCACTCTACAGGGCCATATGTGTAAAATTCCACAGTCTAAGAGTTGTTAACATATCCAAAACACAGTGATGTTGTCTTTCTGAGATGATGGCTGCTTTTAGGCCGTAACATTGAAAAGGTAAAACAGATGCATTTAAAACCTTTATCGTAATCTTTCATGGTTCTTACTTCATTTTGAAGTTCTTTCTCATTGTCAAAGTCCTACAGGGAGTATGGGCTCGGCTCTGCCATTTTGTAAAAACTGTTATTCACATGTAGTGGGTAAAAAAATCACTGATTTTGGCCCCATTTGGCACTTTGACTGTAACACATGCAATAAAATGGGGCAGCGATACTCAAGACGTGTGTTTCATTTAAACAAGAAAAAGGAAATTGTGCATTAATGTGTTTAGCGTGTTAATGTACCAATCACTCATAAATTTAAACATCCAATGAAGTACTAATAAATACATGATGTTAAATAAATGTAGACAGCACATCTTAACAAGGATTTTGTCAGTGTCATATGAAATAAAAAAAAAATAAAAAGACACTATTTTATAACAAACCAAAAAACTCCATTAACCCACATTTACATAAAAAAGTGTTTTAAAAATTCATGAATCGTAGGAAGTCTTCTTTGGCCTACGCCTGTGTGGCACAAAACTTTACAGACAGGTTGCTTTTTCTATTCATAGGCAGTCAAATTTACCCCAGTTAAACAGCAGCAATGATCTGTCAACCGCTGCAACTCTTCCTCTCATCATTCGGGAAAGAGACACTGAATATCAGCTCCATAGGATCCTTCTGTTTGACAGGCTTCTGAAGGTAGGGACTTAGAAATTCATAATCTATTATTGTCAAAATTTTAGTGTCACCAATTCGTTAGCAGGTTACAACAGAAACTGCCAAATCCAAGATGAGATTAATTACAATGCAATTGTTCTTGCATATCATATTTTGAAACAAAATTCTGTAGGTTGTTTTTTACTGTACATGGTATTTGCATGGACCATACTATGTTGATAATATAAAAGTGAATGTTCTAAATCAGCAAATATAACCTTAATTTGTGAAAAAATGTTAAGCCTTTTCCAAAATACTCTGTTTTTACTGCAAACTTTAATTAAATACTGCTATCACACCAGGGAAGTATAGTGTATTTGGGTTATCACTAACCTGAGGGATATACAGTAACTTTGCATACCTATTCCTCAATTCCTTTTTTTTTTTTAAATTAAAATATACCTTAGCTTCAGTTTAGTTTACTACTACCAAAAATGTAGCCATTCAATATACCCTTATACTAAACCTAGAGATATCGGGCACTTAATTGATTCAGTTTTTGTTCTTGTGTGGGAGGGTCCCAATATTATGTTTCTTTGTCCTTGACAAATGGAATCTGTTCTTTTTTTTTAACTGTGGTCATCAGCTGATTAGGGTTCATCCGTCTCCTCAAACATTTCTGTTAATAAAAAACTGAAATAATCGATGTTAGCTTTACACAAATTGGGGTAAACGTTGACACACAGGCGGAAATAAGGAATTATTAAGGAATACTAGGAAAGATTGCTAAAAAGAAAAGGATATGAGATCGTTTCTTTTAGTTCCAACAGACCTTTTAATTTGCAGTTTGTTTTACCTCCTACCCAAGTTGTGAACCTTGTAAAGATGTGAATAAGTACAGTCAAAACTGTCTAATCCAGCCTTGCTTGGGATGGAGAAGAAAAATGATATACTGCACTGGTTTATAAACAAGGGTCTTACTGTAGATGTCCTGTACAATACCCACAGTACAGGTTTGTATTTCCGCAACATACTTGACTATAAACTTATTAAACAAAAATCACAGACTGCAGAGTCAGCTGTACATTGATGTTAGACAGCAAGATTTACAAATGATGCAGGATTCCAGAATAAATAGAACACTAGTTCAGGATTGTCAAGGGTGTTAGTTTCAATAGTAATTTGGTCAGGACCCAAAAATAATGTAGGATTATACAGAATGACAGTTTATAGAGAGGCTGAATTAGACAGGTTTAAGTGTAATCACACTTGTGAAGCACTTTGGTATTGTTCTGTTCTCTTTTCTTAATAGGCATACCCATACAAAAAGAATCAGGTTTGGAAAGAAGCACGAGTTGATGTACCCCCTCTATTAAGAGGTCTGGCCTGGGCGGCACTGCTTGTAGTTGAGGTGAGGTGGCCCTAATTTATAAGGGTTGATGTACAGTATATAGTAAATATGCATCACTTTCTCCCCCTGATATCCCAGAAAACATTTGCGATATGGATTGTATACTCAATTTGGATGTATAAACTAATTATGTGAAATATGCCACCAATTTTGACCTAATATGATTACTAATTGGGGTTTTGTCACTTTTTGCTTCCCTGTTGAGCGTACTTCAAATGTTGCCTTTGGTGTAACTTGTCTTGTACACGATATATCCCAGTTATATACATCACCTTGTTGATTTGTGTCAATAATGAAAAACAAAAAGGAATATTAATTCTTATTAGAAAATCCAGGAAACCAAACCTTAAAGTTGAATAAGCAGCAGCAAATTGTTGTAGTAAAAAACTTAAAATCAGAGACTTCATACCTTTATTTATGCAATGCTATTCTATTATTATTCTCTTCTTTCTATAGGGAGACATTCAAGCTAAATACAACGCCACTGACAAAGACACACCTATCCCAACAGATAGACAGGTATGAGGTGCAGACTTGTGTTTGGGAGAAAAACAGATCGGTCTCAAGCTTACTGGTTCCAATACCTGTCAACTTCTCAGTTTCTAAAATGACAGACAAAGATAGAGGTTTTTTTGGATTGCTTGCTTAACAAAAAAGTGATTTACTTCTGTTCCCTACAGATTTTGTCAACAGAATTCCATTTTTTGATATCCACGTGTATTTGTTTCTGTCTACATTACAGTAAATAAGTGTGCTGACATGCATCCCCAGGTCTTATTTTATTGTTTTATACAGATTAGTAAAATAATGTGAGAGTTCACAAGCACATTGTAAGTGAGCTATACTAAACACAAGGACAAGTTTATTAACATTTTTGGCCTTCAAAATATTTGCAGTAAAAAAAAAAAAAAAAAAACTAAAAAAAACCTGCAAAATAACAATAGAAGAGTATCCTCTACAATGACATTTTAACAAACTTGTGTCAGTGCTTCTCAAATGTGGGGCCCGCAACATACAAAGCAGGAATTTCCCTGTACAGATTTGTGTCTGTTGTGTTGGCAAGGCTCCTATTTCCTTCCTCAGTGCTGAATTTCTGTGGTTCCAGTATATGTTCTTTTATCTGTGTCTGTCATTCTTGGATGTTTCACAGATTGAGGTGGATATCCCAAGGTGCCATCAGTATGATGAGCTGCTTTCATCACCCCAGGGCCACGTAAAGTTCAGACGGGTACTAAAAGCATGGGTAGTGTCTCACCCAGAGCTTGTGTATTGGCAAGGTGAGCCTTTCTGTCTCCCAGTTATTATGTAATGCCTCTGTGTAGAGGCTGGTAAATGGCATGTGATCATATAATGATCAACTGGTTACATAATTATTCAATACAGAACAGAGTGGGGTCGTTTTATAATGATCTAACCACCCCACTTCAATCTTTACCTGTTGGTGTTTCGGTGACTTCGGTTTTAGGTGTGGCCTTTATGATTTATGGATATGTTAAAATGGAAATTCCATCTATGGATATGATTTACACATACTAAAATAATACACTATAGATGTCTTTTCCTGTGGATTTTTTCACTACTTTCCCAGTAATACTGTATAGACATTTAATTATTATTTATTTATTTTTATTATTTTTTTAATGAATCACAATAATACAGTATATATAGCGAAACCTTTATTTTGGCCTGTCTGCATTTTAATGTAAAAAAACGAACACTGGTTTAGTAGCTTGTGTTAGATGAAATTACTGTTCATGAATGGTGTCTAAAATACATTTTAAATTATATGTTCATATAGGTTTGGACTCCTTATGTGCTCCTTTCCTGTATCTGAATTTTAATAATGAAGGTAAGTAGCATATTGTATTTCCAGTATGTATTTTGTTTGCATTAGCAACACTATCATTGATTGTAATTGAAGCCACCTGTGCTAGTACTTGAAAGGTCCAGCTTTTTTTAACATAGAAAATTAGGTGTTTTTTTTTCTGATGTAGTGTACAATTTTGCAGAAGACTCCCTTCTTGTGAAAAACTCCATAAAAAGACAGTTCACTATTAAGAATTAAGATTGAAAAATCTCCCAGCTTTTTCTGAAGATTGTTTACTCAGTCACTTTGATGGTCGTAATAGAGGAATTCCGCAGCATAGGAATCAATTTGAATCAGGTTTGGAAATAAGTTATTTCTCTGACAGGTTACTATAATTGATATTGAATGGATTTGATACCTGAATAGATAAAACTAAAAGTTATATTATTATTTTTTAATACGTGTATTATAGCAATACAGTGCTTGTTTGGTTCATTTCATTTTATTTCTTCTTTCAGCCTTGGCCTATGCCTGTATGTCTGCATTTATTCCCAAATACCTTTATAACTTCTTTCTTAAGGACAACTCGCATGTCATACAAGGTATGTGATCTCCCTAACGTGATTTCCTCCAAATTGAAAATGATCAGGTATAGTACATATCTTTCAACAGTACAATCTTGCTACTTTCATGCAGGCTTCAGAATAGAAATGACACCTTGCTTTGACTATTTTAAACAAGCAAATTATCCATGGGTGCTGAAACAGTAAAACAAAAAAAATACGTCTGTACAGGGATATCAGGATATTTAGTGTGAGTGGAGTAAAGTGTGTAATAAATGCCCCATTCACAAACAAAGACAGGTACTCTAGGCTCTAAGATATCTATTTGTATAGTACAGTTCAGTCATTATTTTATTTTGTCTTTCTTTTTATGGGGCTTCTTTTATACCGAAAGCCTATAACCTAGAGAAATAAATAGTCAGTTGCATAAAAACACCCTTACAAGTGTGAGTTACTTATTTTGGTAACAACATTGTTTTCTACCTTAGACAAATGGCATACCCACTGACAAAACAGACAGCTGAAAAGAGTTACTGTAGTAAAGCCTCCCCCTTGCATGCTAGGAAAGCAAGAAAGTTGGGATAGTATTATTTAAAGATTGTTGGCTTTTAATAAAGGTGTTATAAGCACGTATTCTTAGATGAGGAATCCTGTGAGAAGACTTACAGTTTTATGTGTGCAGGGCTCAACAAATTACAGTAGTGTTCCGTATTTTCGTTTATCTTTTAAAAAAAAAATCTTGAATTTTTCTGAGTTTGTTATACATATATTAAAACGGATACAATTTGTAAAAAAAAGAAAAAAATGTTTTCATTGAATCTGTCGTCCACATTTTCTCAAGTTAGCTGGTACTTTGCGAACGTTTGGGCAATCACTGTGCTGATGTGCAGCTATGTGTCTGCAGAAGGTATGAACATGACATCAGCACAAACAAAACCAGGTTTATTCGCCTTGAAATCATAAAAAGAAAAGAAAACTGACAGAACTGGATGGTGCAAGCCATTGGGAGAAAGGTCAAAAAGCTGATGGACAGTACTATCACACAAAGTCACTAGTATATACCTCTCTGCTCGGTTTGTTTTGTGTTTTGTCTGTTTGATTTTGCCAATGAGCCATTTTGTTTTGTAAAGTGTTTTGTTTTGTTTGTTCAAACCTTTTATTGTGTTTATTTATAATAAACGTGCAAGCAGCACATTCATACCCCAGTCTGCTGTTGTCACAAAGAGTAGTACGATGTTTCAAATCCATTCAGTGTCTAAAACATTTTGGGAAGAGAAAATGCAAAGAAACATGATTACAAAGGGGCTCATGATGTTTACAAAGGGGCTCTTCTGCTGTCATAGTAGACATTCAAAGTTTCTCACCTGCGTTGTGGAAAGCTTCAGTTACCTCACCCCATTGAATTACTGTAGATTATATAGCTCATCTTCTTTGAATAATATACATTTTGTCTAACCACAAAGTGTCTCTGAACCAAACCTGTGATTTTCAATCCCACATAAAAAGGCAGTGTAAAAATGTTAAAACCTACTGTACACATCCAGTTTAAGGTTTTCCATCTTTAGTGATAATTGCATGTGCAATTTTACTTCCTTGCAACTTTTTTTTTTGTTTAAATAATCCATTACATCCTTTTATATAATTGAATTGAGATGCAAATACATTATTATCCTTAACTTTTAAAGAACCCTTATAATCAAAACAATACTTTATGGATTCGCCTAAGATCAGACAGTAAAGAGCTAGCTTGGGGCTGTGTTTTACAACACGTGTTGAAAAAAAAAATGTTTTAACATGCTGGTCATGCTAGTTCAAGTCCACAAACTAACATATTTTTGTGTAATGTCAGATGCTACATTTTTAAAATGATTTAATTATTTTTTTTTTTTTTCTTTTTTTCTTTTTTAACATTTGAGCCTGGAACTCACATAAAATGTGCACATAAAGTATTGATGATTCAGACCTGGTAGGTGATGTAACATGCTTGGGAAATGTTGTTAGAACAGCCCTCTATTTGTACAGATTGACAGCACATTGAAATCTTTGCTGGTTGATGGTTGTTAAAGTCACATTATTCAGCAGGTTTCATTCGACGTTATGGAGTAAAATTAGTTCAAGCTATAGTGTGATGCAAAACCTTTGGCCATAGCTGTACTGTGTACCAAATAATGACTGTTTTAAAATAATCTACATTCTGTTCTTCCAGAGTATCTAACCGTGTTCTCCCAAATTATCGCTTTCCATGACCCTGAGCTGAGTAACCATCTCAATGAAATTGGCTTCATACCAGACGTAAGTATTTAGTCATTGGCATTGCTCACTAGAGGACACTATATTGCAAGACCTGTGGTTTTGACCTCAGTGCCTAGTCAGAACGACAACCTGGAGGCTGGTTGTAGAGAGATGTGATTTTAAAATGGTGGTTTTGATCCACAATGGATAATAAGTTCATTCATTTTTGGGAAATTAAAAAAAAAAAAAATGAATTGGTTAGGCAAAATAAGTTCAGTCTGTGTGAATGTTTTCTACCTGACATTATTGTTCTATGTGTAATACAATCAGGGTAAATCCTGAGACTGGCACTCATCCATTTGCTTTAGGCTAGGCAGTCCTCTAAAACGCTCAGGAAAGCTATCAATAACAGCTCAAATACATTCAGATACTTGGAAAAATTAAATGGCACCTGTTCGTCTCCTTATAAGTAATGCTAGAACCCTTGATAACAAAGGGTTTGAGAGTCACTGAGCCTTTTGGTTTTCTCTCCCAGACCTCCCTATTTATTTATATAAGGTTAACCTAATTATTGTAACAGTATATCCTTTTATGCACTTCTGTTTTACTCTGCAATGGAAATGTCATCACAATGTTTATCGTGTGTGTTCCTTAAACTGCCATTTATATTTGATTGCCTTGAACTTATAAAATGATGTATTTGTTTAGGCCTGACTAGCCTTCGTGACAGTATTCATGATTTAAATAAAGGAAATATAGCTGGTTGGGTTAGTAAAATGAGAAGGCCGTCTCAGGGTTCACATTTTTATATTGTGCTGTCTCAATGCATCTTTTTACTACACTTTGGTAGTTTACAGTGTGCTAAATACAGCCACCATAATAGGACAGCCTCTATTTTCCATACTGTGAATAGAGGTCATGGTTTGTTTCATCTATCCATATCAGTAAACTGTATTTTTGTGTCTACAGTATATGTTCAGAATGTTTGAGTGTTTATAGTATAGATGTATAGTAAAATGGTATATCTTGGTATTAATGGATTTTATGTTAATATACTTTTTCCCCAAGATCTGCTAGGTGGCAGTGTTTGCAAAGGAGATTCTGTGAAACTCGGTTCATTACCCTAAGACCTTTTCTTTCTTTTTTTTCCTAGCTCTATGCCATTCCATGGTTTCTCACAATGTTTACACGTAAGTGTTTCTTATTTATTCTTTATCAATATCATCTGTTTTTTATATCTTGAAAATCACTTTGCCTCTCCTTACTACAATGTCTAGTTAATTTATCATTATAATACAGTATTTATAAAAGCTGAACTGATATATATATATATATATATATATATATATATATATATATATATATATATATATATATATATATATATATGTGTGTGTGTGTGTGTGTGTTGTAAGTGACTATGCTAAAAGAGGTACGTTTAATCAGTTTACACATGATATAGTTGCACAAACCCTTTTTCAATCCCAGTTTAGTAGTGAGTTTACAATAAACATGTACATGTTTCACAAGACTGAACAAAAAAGTTCTACTAGTTCTTACTGCAAGCCAATCTGATACATATCTGGGTTTCATGTATATTCTTTTATGTGGGTCCTGCAAGACAAATCAGAGAATTCAGAATTCAGTTTGAACTTGTTATATTGGTAAAATAATTAAAGCTTCCTTAAAGATGCCTGACAAGGTAAAGCCTACCTCAGACAGTTAAGACTATGTAGAGAAACTTCTCAGCCCCAGAACACACCTGTAATTAAAATAGTAAATTAAAATGGGAAGCTGGGTCTGGCATTCTGAAACCTAATCAGTACCCTGATTAGCCTCTTCCTAACTCTTTCTTATTGGTTATACAATCGAATCCTGTTTCCCAATCCATTGCCTTATTGCAGAGATGCACTGCCAGTCACATCAGCACTGGCAGCACATATCCTGCCAGTGCTTTTCTAACATAAAACTCCTTTCGGCTTTAGAGAGTGGGACTTGTGAAGCCGTTAGCACAAAAAACCTGTTTTGTTTGGCAGTGAGACCATATCATTGGCACTGTGTTAATTTTGCTTTTCAAATCATTAAGTGCAGACTGCTAGAACAGCAATTTAATTTGCTACTAGCTAAGTGTTTTTTATATTAGAAGATATCTGCGGGGAATAAATGCTTCAAAGTGTTTATTTGCTTGTTTGTTTGTGTGTTTTGTTCCCTTTTCAACTACAAAATGTAACCATTACCGAATGGGGTGTTTACCTCCTAAAGACCCGAAACCTGAATAAGATATAACAAAGCTGCTTAGCTGAGCCTGTGATGCAGTTATGCCCGTCCTTGAGGGTATAAAGGACTGTGCGCACAAATCTTGACAGGAGAGTACTACTTACTTTTTCTGCTATAGATTTTCGCATTTATTGTGTTTTTACACAAATTATATGTCATATTAAAAATAATCATATTAGTTTTACTAATTATGCGTATTTGTGCACTATAGCCTGTTTGTTACGTCCTGCTGCGGCCTTATGTCCCACGTGAAACCAGCAGCTTGAGTCGCTCACTTCTGAGGGACTATGAGCCCAAATTGGCAGCATGATGACGTGCTCTCCCTTGCCGCTTATGAGGAGGTGGGCGAACAGGAGTTGGTGTTCCTGTCCTGAGGACATGAAGTCAGCCAGCACATCCTCTGTGGTTAAGCTCGCCATGTTGGCAGAGCTTCTGCCACTGATCAAGAGGACCATTGTATTCTTGCAAGTGCCCTGGCCTACAGAAGGTGAGACAAGGCAGTCCAACTTTGATGACGAGCATACCACCACACTCGTGTACCCCCCAGTGGACCCAAATGTTCTTTCTGAGATCCAGTCATTCTGGGGTCATCCTGCTGTTTCCCGGTCTATGGACACCCTATATAGGGTGCACGATGAGGAGATGCTGGGCCTGTCCCAATTTCTGCTGGATCCTTCAATTGCAGCCTTGGTATAGGCGCTTAATTTAGCGCTCCTGTCCAAGGACGCTATCTGCCCTGACAAACAGTGCCGGGTCTCGGAGTTGATCCTCAAGCCTGCCTATTTAGCCAGTGCATTCGCTGCATGGTTGTGCAATTGTAATAGTATTCTGGTAGCCTACCAGTCCTATTTGCTGAGGTCCCTCTCTGACAGCCACAGGCCCTAACCACAACAGCTGGATGAGCTGCGTCTGGTTAATAAGAACCTGTTCTCTCTGTCAAAAGTGAATGGGCAGGCTGGAAGAAGAAACCTGGCTGCGCTGGTAGCCACACGCAGGCATCTTTAGCTTTCCCAGGCACACATGTCTGATGGTGAGAAAACACTGCTGTTGGATGCCCCTGTTACACCACGGCATACCTTTGGTCCCGTGGTGGACGAGATTCTTCAGCGCTCTCACCGTGCATGGGAATAAATAAAGGAGCTGGTGCGCTTGCTTCCCAAGCAACCACCTTCAGTGTGCAAACCAATGACAAACTGGCACCCTAGACTCCAGCAGCCTTAAAGACCGACACAAACAGCTGCGCTTGCTGCCAGAGGTGGTGTTCAGAACCGGCCCGCAACTGCTCGCTGTGGAGGCTAAGATAGGTTCCACCGTCTGGCGCAGAGGTAGAAACTCAGGCCAAGCCACAAGCCATGCAGCAACCCTAGGAGTTTGCTGCCACAAGCCCAGGGCCCCTTTTCAGGGAGCCACCTGGATTATTGGCGTTAGTGTACCACGGACATCTGGGTGCTTAATCCCATTCACACCGGCTACACTCACTGCAGTTCAAGCACGGTCCCCCTCCCTTTCGGGGCGTGTCTGTAACTTCAGTCATAGAGACACACACACACACACACACACACACACACAGAGCTCAAGAGTTCCCAGCACTTTAGGATGGAGGCTTCACCCCGAGGTGGTGAGCCTCATTTGGGAGAGATTTGGGAGAGCAGAGATATATCTCTGCCTCCTAGGAATCAACCCACTGTTCCCTCTAGTTCTCCATAATCTCCGCTGGTGATAGATGATTTGGCACACCAGTGCTCACCATGCTCTCGATGTGTGTGGAGAAAATCAGGCAGGATCGGGCCAAGGTGTTCTTAGTAGCCACTTATTGGCCCAGGAGACTCTGGTGTTCAGCCCTGCTGCAGCTCCTGAGCAGCCAGCCGTGGAGACTGCCCAAATGCCACGACCCGGTCAGTGAGGCGCGGGGGACCTTATGGCATCACCACCCAGCGAGCCTGCAGCCTGCATTTCAGCGGTCTGGGTCTGTTCAATAAGGTTATTGACACCCTTCAAAATGCCAGAACAGCATCCACCCGTTCCCAGTACGCGTATTAACTGAGTGGCTTTGTAATCCTGTGTTCAGAGCAATGTGATGATGTCTCTACTGTATAACTACAGCATGTGAAGTTAAGCAAAGTAATTATAGTTAGCTGCAGGCCTTTAGTCATTTTTAAGTTTAAAAAACAAAAAAACATTAAAACGTTTATAATAACAAAGTTAGTTATACATCATTGTCAGTTTCGTTGTTTAATAAATTGTAAGTCTTAGTTTTTTGTCAGGTTTGAGAGACTGCAGTCATAAAAATGTTGACACAAACCGGCCGAGATGCACTAGTTTTTTTTTTTTTTTTTTTTTTCCCCCCAATATATTTGGAACATTAATGCCAAGTGTGCTTAAACAGACCTGCTTTACATTTATTGGCACAGATGTTGCTTAGTTTAACGTTACAAAATGTTACATACTTTAAGTTCAATCTTAATTGCTAGTGTTTCTAAAGAAACATTCTAAAGAGGGAAGCTGCCATATTACAATTTTAAATGACTGTTGCGTTAGGTAGTTTTAAATTGTTTGACCTAACTGTATTAGGAGAATATTTTGTAAGTATAACTAAAGAAAGTTTTAACATTAGAAGAGGTAATTACTTAAAGTAAGTATCTATTTGGTGGTAAAAATGATACTCTTGATCTCCAATTATGTCATTGCTATACATTTTGCCATTGCTAAGGTGTTCTGCAGACCTGTTGGCAGGGGTCAGCTTAGAAGACACATGCTGGGGGGGGGGGTCTAGTAGGCTTAGACTCTGAAATTACATCCGCCCAACATGAGAGACTGGCAACACACATATATAAGTGCATTTAGTGTCTGGTCTTGACCTGCTGTGCTTCATTCTGTAGGAGGAAAGCCAGCAGTGTTGTTTTTGCCCAGTGTGGATGAGTCCCAGCTGGTTGTTGATGGGGCGACCTTGCTGAGGTCATGAGGACTGCAGAGCTGTGCAGTTACTCTCCCACAGGCTGTGTGTTTATTCAGAATGTGGGTCTTACAACCTCAAGACAGGAAATAATTGGAAAATGTTCTCAGACTACGTCAAAGCAATCATTATTACTTAAAGCTTCTTTTAATAACATGGTATGTGCATGTCTACAAAGCACCCTTGTATCGGTATCTTTCTGTTGGTGCTCTACTATAATATCCATCAGGTTAAAGTGTTTGTTGCAAACAAACAAAAAAAAATCTCTAATTGAAATAGATTTCTTGAAAGTAAGATTAATAAACTGTTTACTGTAATAGATTTATTTCAGAATTGCACAATTGAGACCTAAATAACAAACTTAAGTTCAAGACAATAAATATTTATGGATTATTTGTTTTTATTTTATTTGTTTTTTAAAGAGTAACTTCTAATTTCAGGGTCCAGAGCAGCTTTCACCTTAACCTACATTATAAACTCATTGTCAGGATCTGCAGCTTATTAGAGATAGCATCTTGAACATCCTGGTTACAAACAGCAGCAGTGCATTAGAAACAGGAACAAAAAAACATGCTACTTATTATGAAATTATGTTTTACAATTATCACTTCCTGTTGTGACTTCTTATTTTCCTGCAGACTTGTTTCCCCTGCACAAGATCTTTCACCTGTGGGACACTCTGCTCCTTGGCAATTCCTCCTTCCCATTCTGCATCGGCATGGCAATTCTCCAGCAGCTGAGGGATAGGTTGCTTGCCAGTGGCTTCAATGAATGCATCCTTCTGTTCTCAGATTTACCAGGTAGGCATATCTTCCCAATTTAGCATTTTAGGTCATTGCATTGATCCTGAATGCAGAAGACATACATGCAGTGTGTATGAAAGCATAATCTGTCACACTTGTCAATTTGTGGTTCCCTTCCTTATGAATAGATCTCAAGGGAAGACAATCTTAAACCACAAAGAGTCAAGCCTGGCTTTTAATTTAAGTCATCTGAACGACATTGATATTTACATCGATGGTCATTTGTCTCATCACTTTTTATTATTTTCCCCTGCAAGGGGGATGTAGTGGAAGCAGTCGTGCGTATTTCCGTGTAGCTGAAGAACTAATTAACCATTTGTCAATCTTGGCATTAAGTTTATTTAGCGTACGTTATAGAGAAGAGCAAATTGTGGGGATATATGGAGGTGCCTGTCTGACCATTCTTCATCTGTCTCCTATATCACACATTTTTGTGCATATATCTGGAGAATCACTTATTGTTGTGATAAAACATTTCATTACTAATTGTTATTCTATACTATTCTGTAGATACTGTGGGAGTCTGTCATGGTCGTCAGTGTTTTCATCATACTGATAGCTCTAATTTTGAATTTACAGCTGTGCTGGGAGTATAAGTTGCTGACATCAGCATTTTGAATGTGTGAATTATTGGTTATTGAAGGTCACATCTGTCTGTAGTGACGACATTGTGGTCTGGTGGCCTGTTGTAATTTAAACAGTGATGGATCTGGATACCACCACCATACAACTTGTATAGTCAACCAGTTTTATAACAGATCATTTTCTGTCATATTTTATTGTATTTAATGATCTTAAATGGGACAAAAAATTGCCCTGGCTGGGAGGAAGCACCAGCATGACTAATATAGAAAGGGTGGCAGTAATTAGATAATTAGAGTTTTCTGCAGTGTGCTGCGAAACCCAGTGTGGTTTCAAAGGTAAAAACAATATATGATCTCACTGTGTGGCTTTTGACCAAAAGTTCAATGTTAGGCACAGTTACCAACTACAGTAACAGCTAATTTCCAAATGTAAACCAGCAACAATTTTTTAGATCATGTGATTCATGTTAATTTGTGTTGACATGGACTTTATTATACTTGCAAGCCAATGCCGTTTAAATGCCGGATGATGGTAATTGAAACAAATGGAGGGGTATTAGTTTTCACATTGGTATGTACACATTGAAACAGCTAAATTATGCCACAGCAAAAGGTAAAAATGTCTCCGCCATTTATCGTTACAGTGCGGTAGAGCGAAATATCGAGTGTATTCAATTCAACCTGGCTTTTATGGTTCTTGGTTGTTACTGCTTACGATTTAAATGCATCCTTGTTACAAGTTTTGTCTTGGAAAGTACTCTAGGCAATGTTGATTTTGTAAATGCTCCCTGTTGACAGAGACAAGCAGATGTTGATTACCAAAAATATGATTTTAATGTAATCCATTTTTTGCTCATTCCTTTATTACATTTAACATCTTCAAGACAAACAATATGTTAACCCTTCATTTAAGGATGAGGGAACCAGTGTTTTAAATATGCTTTCTCACCTCTCATTGGCCTGTCAACTGGCTCAAAAGTCTCCATGTCTTTTACAGAATATCTTTACATTTTCCAGAAGTTAGTTTTGCTTTGAGTGAGGTAAAGTAAGGATACCTCACTATTATTCAGCCTCAAAAACAATCTAGACTCCATCTGCTCACCACTCCTCACTCTATGCTTTGTGCACACTGTATGGCTGCTGGAGGGTTAACATAAAGATCTCCACTATTTCTCAATAAGTCTACATTTCACTATTTGTGCTTTACTGAAGACTAGTCCCAAGATGACAAATGTGTCTATAAAGCTGGGGAACCCATGATTTTCTTCAGTTGATCAGCTGTACTGCAAAAAAAGAATGAAAGAACTACAGAAAGTGCAGTAACTTTGCATTTGTTAATTGTAAATGTACTGTTGCCTTAAAAAGTAAAAGATAAAGATGGAGTCGTGTAATCCATTTCCCAGTGGAATAAAAAGCCATAGCAGTGTCTTACTGAAGAAACATGCGTAATAAAAATAGCGTGACAGATATATTTGACCAGAATAGTTGTAATTTTGCTGTAATAATTTTAGGATGTAGGCAGCCTTATCCACATAGTAAGTAGACATTTTTCCATATAAAAGTACAATGTGATTGCCTGAGGCATTATAAACACTGACTAGCACTGCTGTTACAATGAAAGGCTTTTATTGTGGCCTCGAGTAGTCAGCAGTTGAACAAGTTTCTCAGTTCAGGCTGACTTGAAAAAAGAAAAACATTTCAGTAACTTTTTTTCTTCTTTTTAATGGCTACTCATTCCATGTGCATTATGTTTTAAAAGATTTTGCTTGGAAATTACACTTTCCTTGCAAATAACTAATTTTTGCTTAATACTAATTTATATATATATATAATTGATAATATATATATATATCTGTAGTATATATAATATATATATATATATATTTATAATAATATATATATATATATATATATATATATATATATATATATATATATATATATATATATATATATATATATATAATATATATATTTTTACATGGATAAAGTTTTTATTAAATAAAGTTAACTCGACACCCCACAGGGATCCCATTTAGTGTTGACTTATCCAAGGTGCACATGAGCCATGGAATTAAGTAACAGAACGTTTCCAGAATTACGGTGTTTACGAGTTTATATTTAGTTAAATGGCCTTATGAAAATGGATGTAAGAACTGCAGTGAATGGATCGATTACAATATACAGTACTGTACAATCTTGGTATAACTTGTATAGTTTGATTGAAAGAAGAATTAATAAAATAACATAATTTTTGCGAAAACAATCCAAGCGCAACAATGTGCACAAACAGTTGACTATACTTTTCTATACGTTGACTGACTTGTACTTGTAGGTGGCATGTACTGTCTAATTTGATGGCTTAAATAGCAAAAGTACATTATACAGAATTAACTCTGTGAACAAAAACAATAAACAACACAGTTTCACACAGAAGTCAAGCACTGTCGATTGTTTCGCATGCAAAAACATATGCTCTGAAGCTCTGCTGACAAGCTTGTTATCCTGAATAACCTCAGCTTTAAAGCCAGTTGAACAGGAACTCATTTTTCGCTTCTCACTCATTATGAACTGACACTTTAACCAGCTGCACTTGGTAATTGCGAATGAACGATCCGTTTACAGTCAGATGCCAGTCACGTGAAATGACAGTGTTGAGTTATCCACTAGTCTTTTTTTAATAGTTTTATATCCCTTTGGTACCGGTAATAAGTGTTGAGTTACGATTAAAACGTAGTAGTTTTTTTGCCAGACTGACGTTTCTATTGGTGCCAAGTTTTTGTGGTTTACTTGGTCATGTGACCACAAAATACAGCAATTATTGTAAACAAAATGCTACTTTTTCATAAAATGTATTATACCTGCATCACATTTAGCCCTGAGTGTACCGAATTAATAAATACCAAATAAGTGCACCTTTATTTAGTTTTTCAGGTGTTTACAGGCCCTACACTGAGACTAGGCCACTTTGGTCTTTCCCGTTAGAAAAACGCAGGCCATTGTCCATAGTACCCACCCTAATTTCAGGTGGCCAGTACGCCACCAAAGAATAAGATAAGTATACATAAGCCCATTGTCCATAGTACCCACCCTATTTTCAAGTGGCGTAATCCTTCTGGAGCCCAAGGTAATGTTGCTGCATGACATAAAAACAAGTGACTGGGGTCTATTTAGTCTTTCCAGTACTCATGTCCTCCAAACAGAGACCTGGCTGAGAGGGACAGTGAGGATAATGGTACTGTGTATCCCTCCACATGCCCTTACGGGAACACACACGGCACCTTGTTTGTGGCTTGACTTTTTTCTTGGACTGTGGCAGTATTTGTATAAAATGTCGTTCACAAAGTTCACTTGCTACTGTTTCCACTGTTTCAGTCTGTGTCATTTGTTGTGCATCAAACATGAGTCTTGAGATCACAGAGGTCTGAAAGTCCAGAAAAGTGAGCCGATTCTCTGGAGCTATACTGTACACTACATGGCTGTTATAGAAAGAAATCTGGACCATGTACATGCCAAGTTTTTTGTACCATGCCATGGTCTTCCTAGCAGCATTGTACGGCTCCAGCATCTGGGCCGACTTATCCAAACTGCAGTGTACAAAGTTGAAGGCATATGAAAGAAAAAGTTTTTAAAAAATGTGCACAAAAGTGTAAAAGATTATAAAATCTTAATTAAAAAAAAACCTTAATCTTTTAAACTTTTTGTGTACATTTTTTAAAAAACTTTTCTTTCAACTATAGATATATATATATATATATATAGTATATATATATATATATATATATATATATATATATATATATAATATTATATAATATATTTTTATTTAGTTAGGACATTGACATTGATTAGTAAAAACCCTAAACCCTTTAATAATAATAACTAACAAAATCTCGATATCTCATATTTAACTTTTTAGTGGGGGGTTTTTGGGGGATTATTAATGACACTTTAGGTTCTCTCTTGACCCTGCATATTGGATTATTTTGTATATTGGACTATTTATTTAATCATTTATGATTAGTGGCTAATCAAAATAGTTAAAAAAAAAAAAAAAAAAAAAATAAAAAATAAGAAAAAAGAAAGAAATCAAAATGTAGAACAGGAAAAAATATGATCTGAACTATACAATGAATTAAAATGGATATAATTAAAACAAAACAAAAAAAAAACACAAATGTGAAAGCCAAGTCGTTTTCACAATTGCAATACAATATATTTGTTACATAATATAAGAGGTTTTTATTTTTTGTTATTATTATTTTTTAAATTGAGCAAAAGAAAAATAAATTCAAACCATCAACTCTAATCAAATCGTTTTTTGGAATATGGGGAAAGGAAAGGAGGGAAAAAAGCATTTATAGTATAAATCAAAAAACCACCCCCTCTAAAAAAAACAAACCACTGTCAAATCGTAGAGAGAAATGGGGAGAAGTGAAGAAATATACATCCTAAAAAATAAATGATCTTATCAGTATCTTTAATTTTAAAAAATAAGAGATGAAAAGAAAGAAGTCAAATGAACAGGAAAAAAATCAGAAAATCAAAAAATAAACTATACAATGTGAATAAAAGTGTTTTGGGTGACAGTAGAAAGATTAAATTAGATCTAATATAACATTATAAGTAAGAAAGGTGAATACAGGGATTACAAAAATAAGATGCTGCATTCGAGAAATATATAAAGTAGATCAATCCTATGCTCAAACTCACTAGCCTAACAGTTTCTCTCCAGCCAACTAAACCAGACACATCTGAAGTACAAGGTTTCACACACAATAAATATTTACCAAAACCCTTATTTTTTATTATCAATCCTCATTGACAAGAAAACGAAAGTTACAGACAGATTGTTTTAAATTCGTTCGGGGTGTTTCACAGTACAAGCCAAAGATAGCCACCACTTGCGTTTAAATAGGCTGTAAATTACATTTAACAACTGCATCACATCAAATATATATTTTATCCTTTAAATATAATGAAATTAAAACTACCGACCTAATATGTTATGTAATAACTCCTGGATGAGCGACCCCGAGTGAAAAAATGGCAATCCAGGTTTTTATTTATTTATTTATTTATTTATTTTATTTTTTAAACAATATGTTTAATCATGATGTGCCAGGTATGTCTGTAGCACAAAAGACGTTAATGTTTTAAGTGCATGATACATATTTAAATACTATAGTAGTACACATACGTTTAGTCCCTTCAGATCTGTAGACTTGTGTAACCTTTTTCAGTACTGGAACCGTAATAATAATTTAAAAAAAGTTTTTGTTTTAGAGTTTTTGTTGAATGGTGTTCATTTTTTGGTCAATACATGGGTTAGGGTTAGGGTTAGGGTTAACTACAGCAGTGCTGAAAATCGAATGGCCCTCAGCAGCCATGTTTTTTACTATAGCAACTTCATGTATGCCAAGTTTTGCTTTGATCAGATTAGCGGTTTTGGAGAAGACATTTGTGTGTTAATTAGCTTATTCAACATGGCCCCCATACCACTGAACCAATCAGCTTCATTTTGATCACCATGCATCTTGGACAATCCATAGCCATGTACACCAAGTTTCAGAACTCTGGTATAAGTGATTTCTGACAAGATGTTTGTAAATTGTCCACAATGTGTGCAACTTTTAAGGTTTTGTTGGTGGAAAGAAAAATAATAATAATAATCTTTAACAACAATAGACTGCCCAGCCATGGGCTTGAAGGCCTAATAATAATAATAATAATAATAATAATAATAATAATAATCTCAGTTGAAATAATTATTAGTGTTAAATGCGCATCATGCTGCAGGATTCTTTGTGACCTCTAATATTTATTTTATTATTATTATGATTCAAACACATGCTCCCTTGAGAAAGAGAAAGAGATGTGTACAACATATCAAAACATTAGGCAGCTGGCTCCTTCCTCTCATTTAATATTCTGCACTGAGACTGTGCATTGTCAAAGCCAACCACCACCACTATTTCTACTAGTATCTGAAGCCAAAGCAAATTCAGTGTTACACAGATATCAGACCTGAACCCGAACAGCTGGTCCTGGAAAACCTGTTGGATATTATGTAACTTGGACGTCTCGTCACACAGCCTAAATGAAGTTCCGAGTTCACCTTAATGCGGTTTAAGACAGTACACACACAGTTCGGTTGCAGAAGGCATCCATAACTGCACTAGTTAATCCTGCTCGGAACAAGTAGCAAGTTTGATTCAGTTACTTAATGCACAGCAACTGTGTGTGGGTGTGTGCGTGTGTGTTAAAACTGCACTAAAACAACCTCAGTAGGTGTTCTGTAGATTTCTGCACAAGCAATAATGTCATTGTTTATCAGACATTTCCATGTGATAAACATGGTTTAAATATATATATATATATATATATATATATATATATATATATATATATATATATATATATATATATGTGTGTGTGTGTGTGTGTGTGTGTGTGTGTGTGTGTGTGTGTGTGTGCCTGATGAGCTCCTGTGTCGGTATGTTTATATCTACTTACTATTTATTATTATCATATGTAGTGCATATATATATATATTATATAATATATATATATATATATATATATATATTTATATATATATATATATGCTTTTTAATAAAGTAATTTCATGTCATAGCCTAAGACAACATTCTTTTGTTTTTATGTTTTTAATTTGTTATAACCTGTTGTGTCCCCAAACGCTACAGTGCTACCTGTGTGTGTTGGCACGCCAGGAAAGGTCTTAGTAAATGACAAAGACACATATAAGACTCCTTTAGACGTGTACATTTTTAATCCAGTGGTTTGGAGACCATTCAAGTTGTTCTCACCTGCCTTCTGGTCGGAAGATCGCCCTAATGTTTCGATCTACCTTCATGGTACTGCAGATCGTCACCACTGTATTTAGCAGTGCAGAAAAAGCAAAATGGCATCTCCACTGGTTTTGCAGAAAAGAGCATAGCTGTGCTTGACGAGCTCTCGATCGATTTACGTACTTTGCTTTCCTCCAAAAGCATAAACAAAAACACAGCCTCCATGCTGCCTTCACACAAACCTAACGAATTTTGTGTAATGATGGTCCGAGTTCAGTTGTTAGTTTAATCGGGGAGTGCACTCACTACAGTAATGAAAGGTTTGTGTACAACACACAACCACAGTGAGTGCAGTTTGTCAATACTGTTGTCACGCTGTGACAGAAATCGAGTGATTCTTGGTGTTAGATCTCTCTCCCAACCTGCAAGGCAGCTGCATAAAGAGAACAGAATACCATGGACTAAATGGCACGACAGTGTATTTCCATGGTTAGGTGGAAGTGGACCATCTAGAAAGGGGACAAAGCTATGGTATACAAACTCAATGACCCAGACGGGATACGGTGTGGCATCCACGGATTGGAGGAGTGGATGCGCTCGTTGACCAAGGGGTCATGGGTAACGTTATAAAAAGGAGATGTAGTGATGTGATCTGTTTCTTTATGAATGGTTATATTAAAGGCCCAGAAGGAGAACCTACATTTTGTAAAACTGAGTGCTTTGTTTGTTTTTGTTTGTCGTTAATAATACTGTTTGTAATTATTTGGACGGCTAACACGATCTGGAGTTGTTGCCAAAGGTCAGCATTAAACCCAGATCAATAACAATGCACTTTTGTTTAACACTAAAGAACTGTATTCACCACGAGCACTAGAGCACACACTGTGGACTGGTGTTTGTGTTTGTGTATGTGTTACGTGTAATGCTTCATTACCATTGTTATTATTTACTGTTGTTTTGCCATCAGGCCATTAGATTAAAAAAAAATATATATATACATTAAACAACATTGCTCCTGAATTACAATTGTCTGTCTGTTTATTGATCACTTGCACCTGCACACTGCTAACCACTTTGCCACATGTGCTAACCGCAGTGTTTGTGTATGATGCCTAAGAGAATAATTCAATTGCTGGGGGATGCGGACATATTTTCTGATTTATGCCCGCATGTAAGTGGTACTTTTCATATACTTTATCTAAAAAGCCGCTCTTTACCTTTTTTAACACAAGTTATTGCGTGTATCCAGCAATTACACCTGAATTTTTAGATACCCAGAGAACCGCTTATCTTGCTAAGGACTTTTAGTACAATATAACCAATACACTTATTCACAGACGCTAACTAGACAATTGCTTTTCCAAATGCAATGAAGTATTTCAGATCATCTTTTAGTACATTATTTATCAGGTATTTAAAGTATTGCAATGTAATCTAATGTGTGCACTGTTTTTCACATAGGACACACACAAAAAATAACCTGCTCTGCTTCTTAGCAGTTAAGCCTTTTTAAGTTCCACAGGAATTATTCTGGAGCTGCACAGCAGGTGTAGTCCACCTCCCACAGCAGGAGAGATCACTTACTGGGGCGTTGCTGTGTTCGTGAGACAGATAGAGAACAGACAAGATAAGTATATGAGTGATTTGCAGTGCACACCTGCTCTTCTGGGATGGAAACTCTTCTGTCATCCAGTAAGATTAAAGTCCTTATACCTGAAGCTGAGATTCCTTTGTTTAATTAATTATTTCCCACTTGTAGCTACATGATTTCCGCGTATCTGCGTTAACAGCATCAGCTCAGCAAAGGATTCGGAATAGAACAAGAATTCCATACTCAGCCACCCCCAAGCAAGCACACGTATAGTGAATCTTTTTTTTTTTTTTTTTTTTTTTTTTCACTGTTTTGTTATTTTATTATTGCTTAGTCTCCTTTGCATTTTTTAACATAACGTTTGGGAAAAATGTGAAGGTTGTATATTGCAGATGTCTGGAATGAGCATTTTCACAATTGTAACTGTTTTTCAACTTTTTTTTTTTTTTTTTTATTATTTTATCCTATGCACTACTGCCAATACTCTAATTTTCTCTATATAACTTGCAGTGTTTGCTTGGGTTACATGCCTTTGATTATATTACTTGTATAAAGCTATACAAGCTATTGTATGCTACTGACCAGCCTTTTCTCATTCCATTTAAAGTATATGACAATGCAACCTTTCAACTCTACCAGATGCACACATTCTACTTTTATGTAGACAAAGAGCACACTTGGGGTTAGCAGAGTTAAAAAGGTCTAAATTAGCAGAATCAGCATTTTGAAGTTGTTCTTCATCAGTACTCCAGTCGGACCCTAAATAATGTTGGTTAAATGTATTGAGTAAACCAGAGATGTAGCTACCATTTTACTGGCCTTATCTCCTCAGGAAAGGAAGGTCTGCCTTTATCACTATAGGTTTCTATTCTTGTCTTAATGCATAAAAAAGTTCATGCTTTAGATGAAGTTACAAGCCAATGGGTTTTAAATGTTCCAGGCACTCTTGTATCTGCAGACATTGGATAGCTCTGCTGACATTAATTATCTTTGACAAGGCTATTACAGTAATAACTGAGAGGGATGCATTCTTTAAGGAGCTCTAAATGAAAGTGTCTCAAGTCATTTCTAGGCTACAGAGCCACTGTGGTGCCCAAGAATGGGAAACAGAAAGTGGGCCCTAGCCACACTAATCTTGACATGTAGTATCTAGAATGTCAAACAAGTAGTCTTTTTCCACATACAGTCAATTCTCATTTAAACGAATTTCAAGGGACTAACAAAAAAAGTTGCATTATCAGGAATCTAGTACAATTTAATTTACAGAACAATTAAAAGTATTATACATTTAGATGTTCTGTGCATTTTATTGAAAGTACAGTTGTAAGTGACTTTTTAAAAAGTATACATTGCAAATGAACTTCACTTGAAACCTGCATGTCCCATTCTGATCACCGGCATTTTTAAACAGCAAAAATAAGCCGCCTTCAAACTCATGTATTCAGCCAATTAGAATGATAACTTGCATCCATAGTTTGCTGTTCATAGGCCTTGTGGCAGAGTGGTTTGCAGTGCTCAGTAATAACAAACACAACACAGTTCATGGTGAAAAACAGCTCTTTGTTTGTACTGGGTTGCTTGTTTGGCAACCTTAAGCAATAATACCTGGCTCTACAGAACAGGTGTAGTGCAGGTAAACCATTGGGTTCAGTCCTGAAATAATACTGCTAATAATGACACACACTTTATACACACATGATCACAAGTCCAATAGTAAGTGCCCCTAGTGCAAGTGGTGATTTAATACAATATTCGGTGCAGTAGTGCAGTGTAGTCCAGGTTTGATGCTGGCTTAGCGAGACAGCTCCCAGATATTTAGCCATCTAGAATAACAAATAACAGTTAAACAGACAGATAAGACAACACTAAACACTCATGATACTTTTTCATTTGTACGTCCTTTACTGGTCTTTCCATAACCATAACCAAGGAACAGATTGCTTTGCCACATCCCCTGATAAACCCTCAGTCACTCCCCCTTCGGTCGGACAGACGCATCGCCTACCGCGTTAAGGCGATGACTTCTGGTATTGTGACTCCGCCACCTTTCTGGATGGCCGACTTCCAGCTGACCGTGAAATGAACTCCAAACCATCTAGTCTGGGGCACACTGTTCCTATTATACAGTGCCCTCACAGGTCGGGAGGGAGATTGTTGACTAGGATTCATTCGCTCTCTGTGTCACAGGCCTGTACTATTGTACCCCAATTTTTTCAGAATGGTTGACAAACAGTTCTGTTCCAAACCATGTAGAAAATTCATATAGTGTCAGGAAATCTGTCTAATCTGAGTTCATTTTAATGAGTATTGACTCTATACCTATCTCAAGCTCAAGAGCATATCTACTGTGAAAATAGCTTATTAAGGAAACTTGTCTGGAATCCGAATCAAAGGCCCACTTGGAACAAACCTTTAGCTTTTTTGGTTATGTTAACTACTTTAAAGAGTTCTGCCGTATTTATTCCTTGATTTGCATAAGTCAGGAAGGAATCAGGAATGGTGAGTGTTTTGAGAAGAACCGGTAGTTACCGTTACTTAAATAAATAAAGTACAGCGACATGTCAGCTGTAAATAGACATCCAGAACACAGACAGGTGCAGTTTACATGCTTATCCTGCCTGAAACTGAGCAGCAAAGGCAACATCACAGATATTGGTTAATGCCTTGCAGGGTTCGACATTAACCATGGTCCCGCGGCTGGGTCAGATTGCAGTTTGGCCGGGAGTTATGAAGTACCACAGGCCCAACTGGGCCGGTAACATTTTGTAACTGTATATAGTATAGTCCACATGACTTCGTTTTATGAACATAGGAAAATGGGTCAGTGTGCTATAAAGCTGAAAAAAAACAAATTTACAAACCCATTTTTAAAAACATACCCACCCTGATAATGGCGTAATTGAACTCTTCCGAACTTTCCCGCCGCACGTCGTATTTGTTGTACAGTCAACATACAGTACTGAAGTGCAGTTGGTAATACTTTAGTTATTTTTTTTTATTTTTTTTTTTTTACAACAAGGCAACCAACTGCACCAATAAGCCAAAAGTAAAGTGTTTAAATCAATAATGATGAAACAAATTATGAAAAAAAAAGATGGAAAGACATCTGGCTTAATGATGACAGTGAAACAAATATCAGTTACCCAGACTTGCAGATAAAACAGCAGCTTTTTTTTTTTTTTGTTGGGAATTCAACATTTAGTTGCCCTTTTATCCATTCACACAGTAATAGTTTGCAAGATAGCGGGTGTTTGTCTGCTGCTGTGACTGCAGCGAGAATTAAAAAATGCACCGATAGTTACCGAGGTACGCCACGGTTTTGATTTGGGATGCAAATGTTCAGGTCAGAAATGCCATTCAAAATCTTTACAGGACTCGTTCGTACGGTTCTCATAATGTCGGCATTAGACAAAGTAATTTGAGAAAAGATTGAATATGTTTTACTATTTTGTGAGTTTTGTCGAGTTTGGCAAAATTTTGGTGTCTGACCAAAGTTTCTACCAGAGCTTCAGTTTCTCGCGCTTTCTTTGTAGTTTAGGACTACCTGATTTCCACAGTCAAAATAAACTGGGAGTTTTTTTCTTCTTTAATTTACTGACCCCGTAGCAACTCTGAAGCCAAAAATAACAGCTATTATCATTTAAGCACATGGTCTACACATAATCAGAATGGTTAAACAAATAATCCATAAGATTGTTTATTTTATTTTTGAATGGCGCTAACACACAACCTAATATAGGCAGACTAAATTAAATATATAGTGGACAAGAATACTGTAAATGTAATAAGTCCTACCAAATCCCATTCATTTGGGAACTTTTCAACCTTTAAGTATTCAAATTATAAAGCAAAAATTTTAAGTTGATGCGATATACATATAATTTTTTTTCTCCCAATTTGGAATAGCAAATTATTTTTAGACTCAGCTCACCGCTACCTCCCCGCACTGACTCGGGAGTGGTGAAGACAAACACACGCTGTCCTCCGAAGCGTGTGCCGACCGCTTCTTTTCACACTGTGCATTCACCATGCAGCCATGTCACAAATCGATAGGGAGTGCAGTTCATAATCATCTTAATGTTATTTATTAGCAATACACATATACATGAAATATACAAAGACGATGATGTGAAATTAAATAAAACAGTTGAACAAACAGAAAACAACAGGACACGGCACTCTATGCCAAAATCAAAAGAGACAAACAAAACGGACTAACACAAAACAAACAATGGACTAACAAACAAACACGGTGAGCTTCTATTTAACGATGACTACGATTCTTATTATTATTTCTACCTCAGTCTCCTACCCCGTTCTCCACTCACCGAACACCAACCGCCAGTATGTGACAACGTGCATCTATATATACATATTGTGCTGGGATTCAATTACTAATTATTCACTTGAATCCCAGCACGTGAGTTAATAAAGTGCAATTCCCCGTGCTCACATATTATTACATTTTACTTGCATGTGAAGTGCTGTGCAATCCTCGTGCCTAAATACACGTATATATTTTAAACACTCGTGTTACACAGACCCGTTTATATCCCATGTACCAATGTCTATACGCCAACATTTAAACACACCACACGCAACACATAACAGATAATATACACAGGGGTGGGCACTTTGTCACAAGCCACCTCAGAGCTACAGTGTCAGAAGACAACGCAGCTCTGGGCAGCTTACAGGCAAGCCCACAGGCTTCCGGCCAGACTACAGGGGTGCGTGGTGAGCCGAGGACACCCAGGCCGACATAACGTTTGAACAATTCTAGTACTAGTTGCCATGTTTAATGTCACAAAACTGTTGTTTAGAAATGTTGTTTCCGGCTCACCACATTTGCAGCAGTGAATAAAACAATGCGTCCAGTTTTGTACTTATTATTGGGCCAGTTAAAATTGTATCCAGGCCATTAAAAACTCTACCTCAGTGGTGGAAGGGGCCAGTAGTGAAAAATATAAATGTAGAGCCCTGTCTTGTGTTTTAGCCTTATGTAAAATTGGATATCCCTGAATGACAATGGCAGTCTTCTTCTGAGGTATGTTGATCCATAATTTTATTTACTTGAGAATTTGTGAAGAACAACAATTCATGATGAAATTTGAAAACAACACCAGTAAAAGCCTTTTGTCACAAATCGATAGGGAGTGCAGTTCATAATCATCTTAATGTTATTTATTAGCAATGGTCACTGTTCTCCATTTCATGTTCTTTTCTCAGTACATTAAAAAAAACAAAACTAAAAATAGGAAAGTTGTGTCATTTATATACATGCATTGTACTGTATTGGGATGATAGTAGTATTCAAACTGTCTGATTTTACTGTGTAGAAACTATACTTAATTTTGCATTTTTAGCTGGGAGGGAGATGTATGTTTCTGTTGTTGTTTCAGTGTAGTTAGAGGTGGACAGGTTGACTAGCTGGATGTGACCTTCATCTGGGTCCATTTAGTACTTTTTTAATCAGATTAAATCAGAACTGGGTTGAGGAAAATTTCTTTACAGCGTTTTGTCAGCAATCCTGAGTAAGAGTAAGGATTGGCATTAAAGAAAAAATGTAATTTAATTATTTTTTTCATATCAAGAATTGTAATTGACCTTCTAGCTAAAGATAGAATTTGCTGAAGTCCTAGGATTAAAAAAATCCTCTTTCATATTTCATGGTGTGTGTGTGTGTGTGTGTGTGTGTGTGTGTGTGTGTGTGTGTGTGTGCCTTACAGATAGTGATAAATACCAGTCTCCTGATTAGTTCAACACAAATAAAGAAACATTGGTTGCTGTAAAAAAAAAAAAAAAAAAAAAAATGAAAATAATTTAAACTTGCAGTACACTCACATAAAATGTTAAAATTCAGAACTCTTTGTTATAAAAATAAATTGCAGACATATCTAGTTACCTTTCCAGATATGCTAACTTACAGATATGTTTCCTTTCTTTGTTTTAAAGAAATTGATATAGAGCGATGTGTACGGGAATCAATCAACCTTTTTTGTTGGACACCCAAAAGTGCCACTTACAGGCAGCATGCCCAGCCACCCAGACCTGCGAACGACAACAATGGATTTAACAAAACATCTTATTATTCCACGGACTATGAAGATCTCCCCAAAACAGACCTGGTAAGTGCATAGATCCAGTAATCTAATGCTACAGTATCTTTTTCCAAACCATAATGACAATAATTTGAATATAGGGGACTAGAATTGCTAGAGCTGAGTATCTGAAAACCAGATTTCTAAATCTGGACAGAAGTTTATATACCAAGACTGAAGTGCCTTGCAGCAAATATTTTGAAGAAATAAACATAAAATAATCAAAACTATTACATCATCATCTTGTAAAATCACAATCATTATGTTTAAACTGTAACCCCAAAAACTTATCCCAGACCAATGTCTGGCAGGCTGGAATTCATAATCAAATGACTTTGCATTATGAACTTTCATTGCATTTAAATAAAAGCTTTATGACGAAAGCAATTTTTTTCAGTTTGACTTTTAAAAAAGTCAAGATACTACTTACAATGCAATATTGTTGGTTAATGTTCTCAAACTCAGAAGTAATTGGTTTTCTTTACAGAGAGATGAGGACATACTCTAAATGTTTAAACCTTTTTTGCCAACCTATTTGAAATATAAGAATTAAGACAATACTTTTTAGGTACATTGGTGTGGTGTGTAGCAAAATATTACCCTATTATTATTATTATTATTATTATTATTATTATTATTATTATTATTATTATTATTATTATTATTATTTGTAGTAGTCGTAGTAGTTAGAGATGCCACAAAGTAAGTGGCAAAGCCTTAACCGTATGTGTGTTGAAAGCCACTAGAACCTCTTCCATCCTTGTCAAGGGAGTGCTAACCTTCTCTCCTTTTGTAGTCGTAGTAGTAATACTAATAATCCTATTCTTTTGTCCTCCATAAATAAAACAAGAAACCAGAGGAGAAATGGCTGGTATGCAATTCATAGAGGGATACTTATTTCCCAAAGCCTCTATGATCTTAACAGTTAAACTAACAAAGCTAGAGTCCAGACAGCTACCGACCATTCAGCAGTTGAATACAATGTTAAATATGCTACGACAGGTAAGGTTTACTCTAGGGAAGTCCCAACTCCTTTAATCAAAAATTGACTATGCACAGTCTCCTGGATAGAAGCTCTGTCATTTAGAAATTCCTTAAAATCTTTATGAACCTAATCCACACTGTCCTTTGTCATTTAATAATATTTTGAACTCCTTGGCTGTGTTCTTGTTATGTCTGTGTCTGGCAACTTGTAAATAAAATGTTTATTGCCTAGATAACCAAATTTGCCTAGATAACGCAATTTGCCTAGATAACCAAATTTTATCAAAATTCATAATACCAATAGGTTTAAAGTAAAGCAGTACTTGTATAACGTATGTAAGTAAGTGTTTGTATTCCCCTTGTAACACACCCTTTAATAAATGTGAGTGTCCCTGTATGGATACAAAGTTTTAGATTACTTGATGAAACACACACAGATATTGGTTCATACAATAGCTAAATGGTAATCAGTGCATCTGAAATGTGTTTCATTCCAGTGAACCCTGGTTTCAGTGATAAATGTGTTTAAAAAAAAAACAAAAACAAAAAAACAAATAAAAAACAGGAACTATGGTTGGACAAAACAACTATCCTCTCACTTTGCATCCAGAACTTGCTAAGTAAGCTTACATTACTGTACCACATTTCCAGGTTGTCAGTATGCATTTGCAAAAGCATTTTGTTTTTGATAGTTAACTCCTTGGCCCTTGGTGTTGACAGTAACAGGAAATGAGAACCCTCCCTAATTTACATGCCGTCCTCTGCACGTATTGTATAGCTATGCTCTTTATGGTAATCGTTAAATTACAGTTTGTATGATACTAATATATATTTCTTGTGCTAATATCATATAGAATATATTGGTTACAATAACCATGATATTTTACACCCATACCAAGTTGCTCTGTAGTGAAATGGCCAGTATGCGTCTGATTCAGTGCACCTAGTTCAGGCTATGTGGTTTCCAGTGAAGCATGACAGACAGTCTTGTAAAATTGCATTCTGTTGCAATTCAATGGGCTGCATGGCGTATTTAACAATACCACTAAATCCAGATTGGAAACCATAATTCTGATAAGTGACATAGATTTATTATGGTTAACCTTTAGAACCCCTTTGTGAGACCATTTTAGTACTTCTTCAATACTAGAATTTTGGAGAATGTCTTTAGAAATTGCACCCAAGTCCGCAGGTTTTTGTACAGCTACACCCATCTACCGGTTTCTACAGCTATGGCCAAAAGTTTTGCATCACCTAGAATTTTAGGATTGAGACCAAAAAACCCCAAACAACTATGTGAACATAATTTAAATCTTTTATGTAACATCATGTAATGAAATAAACTACAAACTTATATCGCAAAAGCCTACTGGACGCCATAATAGTAGTACAGTATTTCATGTTCGATTTCAAAATGTCTCATGTTTCAATTTTTGTTTTTCGTTAAGTATATAGAAAACTACAAAGCGATATGTAATTTAATATGTTAACCTAACATTATTCAACAGGTTTCATTCGACTTTAAGTTATTAATTATATAGGGTGATGCAAAATTTTTGGCCATAGCTGTGCAGTTGTTGCATTATCTAACGAGGGAAGACAGTGGTGTTGAATGAGTATTGTTCTCTAGTAGACCATAGTCGATTCTACAACATACAGAGCTACGCTTAATGTAGAAACAAAGCTCACATCCTAAGAAGCATTCAGTTTAATTAGCCAGCAGCCTTGTTTATTAATCTTTCCTGCACAAGTATCCTCACAGAACTTGGCTTCTGTTTTGCTGAGTTAGTGCCTGACTCACAAATACTTCGCCTTGCATAGCTTCTGGTGAGTTGAGCGTTTTGGTCGTCTCATCCGGGGGGGTTGTATGTGTTTGTGTGTGTATATATACTGAACAAAAATATAAACGCAACATGCAACAAGTTCAAAGATTTTACTGAGTTACAGTTCATATAAGGAAATCAGTCAATTGAAATAAATTCATTAGGCCCTAATCTATGGATTTCACATGACTGGGAATACAGATATGCATCTGTTGGTCACAGATTCCTTAAAAAAAAAGGTAGGGGAGTGGATCAAAAAACCAGTCAGTATCTTGTTTTACCATCATTTGCCTCATGCAGCCGACACATCTCCTTCGCATAGAGTTGATCAGGCTGTTGCTTGTGGCCTGTGGAATGTTGTCCCACTCCTCTTCAATGGCTGTGCGAAGTTGCTGGATATTGGCAGGAACTGGAACATTCTGTCGTACACGTCGATCCAGAACATGCTTAATGGGTGACATGTCTGGTGAGTATGCAGGCCATAGAAGAACTGGGACATTTTCAGCTTCCAGGAATTGTGTACAGATCCTTGCGACATGGGGCCGTGCATTATCATGCTGAAACATGAGGTGATTGCGGCAGATGAATGGCACGATAATGGGCCTCAGGATCTCTTCACGGTATCTCTGTGCATTCAAATTGCCATCATTAAAATTCAATTGTGTTCATTGTCCGTAGCTTTTGCTTGCCCATACCATAACCCCACCGCCACCATGGGGCACTCTTTTCACAATGTTGACATCAGCAAACCACTCGCCCACACGATGCCATACACTCTGTCTGCCATCTGCCCAGTACAGTTGAAACTGGGATTCATCTGTGAAGAGCACACTTCTCCAGCGTGCCACTGGCCATCGAAGGTGAGCATTTGCCCACTGAAGTCGGTTACGACGCCGAACTGCAGTCAGGTCAAGACCCTTGTGAGGACGACGAGCACGCAGATGAGCTTCCCTGAGACTGTTTCTGACAGTTTGTGCAGAAATTCTTCGGTTGTGCAAACCCACAGTTTCATCAGCTGTCCGAGTGGCTGGTCTCAGACGATCCCGCAGGTGAAGAAGCTGGATGTGGAGGTCCTGGGCTGGCGTGGTTACACGTGGTCTGCGATTGTGAGGCCTGTTTGACGTACAGCCAAATTCTCTAAAACAACGTTGGAGGCAGTTTATGGTAGAGAAATGAACATTCAATTTTCTGGCAACAGCTCTGGTGGACATTCCTGCAGTCAGCATGCCAATTGCACGCTCCCTCAAAACTTGAGACATCTGTGACATTGTGTTGTGTGACAAAACTGCACATTTTAGAGTGGCCTTTTATTGTCCCCAGCACAAGATTCACCTGTGTAATGATCATGCTGTTTAATCAGCTTCTTGATGTGCGACACCTGTCAGGTGGATGGATTATCTTGGCAAAGGAGAAATGCTCACTAACAGGGATATAAAGTAATTTGTGCACAAAATTTGAGAGAAATAAGCTTTTTGTGCATGAAGAAAATTTCTGGGACCTTTTATTTCAGTTCATGAAACATGGGACCAACACTTTACATGTTGCGTTTATATTTTTGTTCAGTGTGTGTGTGTGTGTGTGTGTGTATAAATTTAAATGAATGAATTTAGAAATTATTATAAACTGATTGAAATAAACCGTTTCAGCTTTGATTGTGCATCAAAGGTTATGGTTCTTTGATCAAGGGCTATTCCTTGTTGAGTCTGTAAATCTTTAAGCAGCCTTGATGTTTGATGAAAAAGATTATACTGTACGTGCCAGCAGTCCCATACTTTCCTTATAAAAGGCAGTTAATGAAGCGAATCAACATGCTTCTGGAATGCATTAGCAAAGTGATGCAGGTGAAACTAAAATAGAGAGACCACATCTCAGATATTATACTTCATGCCGCTGTATTACCAAGTGTAATAACAGCAACTAGGTGAGACTGGAACTGCAGCAGCTGAAGGAACTTCTATAGTGTCTCAATAATGTACTGTACAGCATATGGATGCAACAGTTATGATTTTCCCAAACTGAAACCAATATTTGCATACAATTCTAAACTCAAATGATACCGATAAAATCGAACCAAAAATGTTTTTTTTTGTTGTTGTTGTTTGTTTGTTTTTGTACTGTACAATGAAAAAACGTTGGTAGTCTCAGCACTAAGCCAGCAGCATTTTCTGGAGCTCATCACACACTTCTCTGTGTACCCTAACCTAAAACTTTTTTTTTTTCTTTTTAATGCACTGAAAAGCTGATGCTGAAAGCTTTTGAGTTTTTCATTTTTTTTTAATTTTATTTAATTTATTTTTATATTGTTGAGTCTGTCACTTCTGTTAAATTACTCTGTGTAGATCTAATAAATGCATGTTTTTTTTAGGATATCCAAATAAATCTAGACGTGGTTGCTGTACTGGTTGATTTTATTTTATTTTTTCATCTTGAACCTAGTTCCATTTCATACACGACAGAAATCAAAAGCTGTAGTGTATCGTGACATATTCTACGGTAACAGAGCGATCCAATTATAAGTTTATAAATGTTGTGATGGTGTATAATTATTCTAAACTACAAGTCTCTGTGCCACATATTTGTGATGAAGGGTGTCATCAGCTCACCAGTTGTGGAATTACAGGTTTCCCATCATAATTGAAGGAAATGATAAGGCTAGTATTTTGTGTTGACCCATTAATGGTTTCTGGTCATTGACACAATGTGATGCTAGGCTGTTGGATAAGTGGAAGGCAAAGTAAAATACATTTTAGGTACAACTTGTGATTTATACATTATGTTATGACAGGAGTTAACCAGGATACAGCACTTTTTATTCCCACTCATTGCTGTGTGTTTTGTGTTATAGTCAGTCTTCAGTTTCATCAGTTGCATTACACATTTTAAAAGATATGTTTTTAGTGCATATGAAGGAGTGGTATAAGAAAATGAGCCTGACTCTGTTGTAGACAAAAGGGGATGGCAGTAGAAGATAACAGGTGTTTCTTTTTTGTCACCAGTCTCGTGAACCTGTACAGCTAAGCGAGCTGAAGGCAGAGGTGTCCCCGCGGATTTCAGCCGAAGATCTGATCAGCCTTTGTGAGCTGACAGGTCTCAGCCATTCCAAGACTCCCACCAAGAAGACCAAATCAAGCAAACCCAAGATACTGGTGGTCGATATTCGCAGTGGGGAAGAGTATCCTTTTCGTTCTAACATGTTTGTATGCTCAGATTGAACATTTTGGCTGTTAGTGACAGATATAATTGCTATTAGTTTCTGTATTTTAATTAAACTTCACTTTCATTAGGAAAAAACATTCTCCAGTCCAGTTCAGTTTTCACTTTTGGCTTTCATGAAGCCAATTTATCACAACTTAACACTTCGTGAGTTACAAGATAGGAGACCAACCTAAGTATATTCTATACTTCACATAGGAAGCTATTTGGAGTTAAGTGAAGATCTTATTACGTGTAACACAGGAATGGGGGGAAACAAAAGCATATCCACCAAACTTATAAATCCGTGGCAGGACATGCTTCATCACAGTCAGAAAAAGAAAGTTGTGTCTGGAAAACTAAAATATCAACAGCGGACAATAAAGGCTCGCGTTTTTGTGTTAAGAGAATGTTTAAAGAAAAAAAAAAACTTAGATTTCCTAACTTTAACATCCTATTTCTATCACTTTTGAAGCTTGAGAAGTTTTTGTCAAAATGTTTGTTAATCCCCCATTCAGCGAGAGAAAAAATCTATTTTGAAAGAACGGATTATCTAGTCCATATTGCACAGCAGGTCATGGAAATATTGACATGGTAGTAATCCTCATTTATTATCTTAACTAAACATAGAAAGAAAGGAATAATATTGTTAGTAGTTTGGAGAGCAACTTTGCCTTCTATTGTGATTTTTACCACTTTGAGTCTGTTACCCCCATCCCACTCCCACTCTCAGAGACAGACAGACACATTCATGTGTAATCATTTATCATACAGAATATAACATTTTATGACTGCAACAAAGCTGTGCCCTGTAACCTAAGTTCATAAACCATTTTAATCTAACTATGTGTTCTCTAGTTGATAAAATTACTGGTGATTTTTCCTAGACATAAAAGACATATATTTACAAAAGTCTTCAGTAGTACAATCACATTTTTGTGATCTCACTGAGAAGAAATGTCTTTCTAGGCTATGCCTGTTTTTTTTTTTTTTTGCTTTCATGTGTGCCAAATGCTTTAATGGTCAAAGTCACTTTCTCATTTATCTACTTTTTTTTGGATGGCTGAACCGTACAGTAACTTGCAGTAGCAACAGTGTGTCGGATTGAACAGTCTTTCTGCAATGTAAAGTTGCTGTGTCGAATCTGATGAATGGGGGCCGATGACATACAGATAATTCAGCTTCAAGTGTCAGAGCCTGGCACCACATTAAAAATGACCCATCAACATGAACTTTTGTCCAAAAAACATGCAGATGATCAAAGTAGTTTGGGAGTGCATATTTCTTTTTTGTGTTTATTATTGTAACGCACTGCTAGATGTTTAAAGCTTCTCATGGATTCAGATATCCCAGTTGTCTGGAGGTTAATTTCTTCTCTGTTACACTGTCTAATGGACCAATTGGAATTAATAACAGTAGCTCCAAGAAGGATTTAAATTTTGCTTTAAGTTGTAAAACTCACCAGAAGCTATGAAAGGTGAAGTATTCGTGAGTCAGGCACTAACTCAGCAAACAGAAGCCAAGTTCTGTGAGACTTGTACAGGAAAGATTAATAAACAAGGCTGCTGGTAATTAAACTGAATGCTTCTTTACGACGGGTACTGCAAATGGTACCAAAGATATTAGAAGTAGCGATTTGATATTCTGTTTTTAAAGGTGTTTTATTTGAGAAACATGATTTATTTTTATTTTTTTTAAACGAACTACAAAAAACCATAAACACAATAAATAAAATAAAATATAAAGATTGGTCAAAGCTGCTGAATCTGAGAATGAAGTTTAATTAAACTGTGCTTTAAAGTTAGAAAACAAAATACTCCTTGAGGTCAGTGAAATGTTAGCGCTAAGTGTTTTAAGAGCGCTAGAACTGTTAATCTTTGTGGATTAGTGGAGGGGTCTTGTTAAGGCAAGCCTTGATGATTAAAATCCTTCAATGAGCTCCCAAAAGAGGGGGCTCTTGGGATAGATGGTAAGATAATAAAGTAGACTTAGGTACTTGGTACCAGCATTGCCTCATAGGATTTTAACCTATGACTAATCCACAGCTATAATGTTTACTTTAGTAAAAACTTAATTATGTGCAAAAAATTCCAAAAAGAGATACAATGTTACTATAATATATATCTTTTTACAACTAAATCTTTGATAATGTTTGTTTTTAAATGTTCCATTTGAGTGCAAGGCTATTCATTCTATCTTTATGTTACACATTTCTGGAAGTGCAGTATAAATACAAGGACATATCTCATTTGAAACAATTATTACCATTGAATGTGTATATAAATGATAATACTGTACTATACTATACTGTATTCAATGTTTTCTGTTTTCCTACTTTCCAGCTTTTGTCCTGTAAAACCTCTTTATTACTCCAGCTTCCAGCACTTTCACTTCCAATGAATCTGCATATATCCCCTAATAAACATTTGCCTAGGAGAACAATTATATGCTGCTTAAAGTTGTGACAATAAATTTGGAATTGCAAGTCAGAGAGAGAGATTAATTGATTCTAACTAGAATGCACTGATTGCAGTGAGCTCATTGGCACAAAATCAGAAATGCTACCTTACCAAAATAGAAACTGTTATGACAGCTTAATTTATGACACAAGAAAGTTTACTACTAATCGTTTATCATTAGAACCAGCTACTGAAAGGGAAATAAGAGACATTAAAAAAGAAAAATGAAACAGTATTGATTCTGTTTAGATAAAAACCAAGGGCTTCCTCTTTCTCCTATGGGATTAGCTGGACTGGCTGTTGGTTTGTGAAGAAGTGTCTTGCTATGTTTATTAATAAAATGGAAAGAAAGAAATAGCTCCTGTTCCATAAGATCACTTTGTGTTTTTGTTTAACATCAGTTTTTAGTATGCTATATTTGGGTTATCTGCTACTAACTTCAGTACTGTTTTGTTCTTTGTGGTACATACTGTTTTTGCTCTTTCTTCTTGATATGTTAGGTTTGATTACTCTTTTCTAGTGTGGTCCACTTTAATTTCCTTATTTTTAAACCCCTCTTTGCTCAATTCCTTTTGCATGTGGAAACAATATAAAAGTAAATACAAATATTAAGGTTTGTTGCTGCATTTTTTTTTTTTTTTTTTTTTTGCACTGGGATTATACAGAAAATATGCCCCTAAAAATACATAATTCGTTTTAACAAGACCATTTAGACAGAAATGATTTGTTTAGAAAGTGGTGATGGAGTGAGGTTATATCTGTATTTGAATGACATTTTCAGTTAGCGATTATAAGCAATTATCTTGAATGTTAATTGTGACTTTCTCCCTTGTTAGCTGTTCTTTATCTAATGCATATTATCTTTTATTCCATGTCTGCTGTTTGCACTCCGACTTTCTAAAATAAAGCCATGGTGCTGTTTTTTTTTTTTTTTTGCTATATGTTGTTCATTTGTGTCACTGGTGCGAGACATCCAAGTTACTGTTGTGCAGTATCCTTCCAAGTCCTGTTCATCCAGCAACTCCTCTTATCTTGCATTCAAGGGATCTCATTTAATTGAGTCAGTTAAACAACTGTCACATGTTTTTTTTTATTTCCTAATTTAGTAATGATTATTTATTGTCATATTTGATCAGCTTTTATTGAGACATTACAGTATGTAAATTATAATTGTATTAGTTTGTTGGGGTTTCCAGGAACATACGGTAGCAATTCATCATAAGCTGTACCGTCCATGTTCTGTTTTGCCTTGACTATATTCTTTCCAGTTTTAACCGAGGCCATATACCAGGCAGCATAAACATTCCCTATAGCACAGCCTTCGGACCGGAGGGAGAGCTGGTCCAGTGTGGCGCCATGACAACTCTCCAGAGCTTCAAGGGAAGAGTCATTGTGGTTGTCAGCCATGCGGTGAAGAGTGCAGCCATTGTAAGTACCTTTCATCTATTCATCTATTAAGTGTTATGTACATAACTTACACTTAGGTATGAGAGAGTCAATAATAAGTGGATTTCTTTCCCAATTGAATATGCTAGCATCAGAAAATGTGGGACAAAGTGCTCTTTCTTTCAATATGTATACCACAAGAGCTTGAACTGTCTAACCAAGGTGAAAATGTGAATAGTTGTTAAGGACGCTCTTGGGGAAGACTAGCAATGCAGTAAAAGTTCAGTAAATCAGAGTAACTAGTGTCAGAGTAACAGTATATCAAATAGAAAAGAAAGTGTCGTTACAACAGTCCTTTTAAAAAATGGTACGAAACCTTGTATTACTACAAGCCTGATGTAAAAGTAATGGTAAAACCAATTGAGACTCAAAGCAGGTGCACTACAGTATTACTATTCACTCAGCCATGACAGACTCACTTGTTATCTAATTTCACAATTAATGTAGTTTAGATTTAAACGTTTAATAAATGTGTGAACACTAGAACACAATACAGATCAGTTCCGACAGGTAAAGCTTTGAACTTTGATCTTCCTGAATCCCTTATTCAGTGAAATCTCCTCTTAAGGACAGGAAGGCGTTTTTAAAATTGCATAAACAAAGCAAGAGAAACTAAAGATTCATTACATGCTCCTTTAGACAATACCCTGAATTTTTGGCAAATACTGTAACGGTGCACATCTGCATTTAATTCCATATTTTGTCTATATTGTAATGCGTTTGAAATGTATTCTCTTTAGTTTTAGTTTTACAGACTGGTCATCCAAAGCACTAGACTCTCAAAGAACTAAAAGTTATTGTAAGAACAAGACATTCAAAATTATTGCTAATTAAGTTTGAGTCACAAATAGCATTCATATAATATTACCATTAATATATCATTAGCCTGCTTTCAGTAAGCTACTGAATTGATCACTGTCTTTGATTACCATTGTTAAAAATAAAAAAAAGAAACAGGTTCCTGAATGTTTCTAAAATCTGAAATCGCTTGATTGTCTTCAAGTAATCAATCTTAAAGGGTAAGTTTTTGTGTAAATGATGAATGCCCACTTTTTTTTATTAACCTAATTAACCAATGACTGTTTCCAGCATCTTTAGAAACATCTATTTGTACTGTCTGAGTCAACAGGATTTCTGGGCCTCTCAAACAAAGAAAAAAACTTTTAAATTAAGCTTTTCCTATAAGTGGCAGGCATCAGTGCCTTAATGTCTTGTTTTATTTCACAGCTTTCTTGCACTTGAGGTTGACTTGACTTGTTGTTTTTCTTGTGTTGTTTAAAGTGACTTGTGATTAGAACCACCATATTCCAGGAGAGGAATATCTAAAACTGCTACAAAGTACTGGTTTGATAAACTCAAGAATACTTGATTTCTTGTTTGGACCAGAATTTCTTTGGTAACTTAGTTTGTTAATTTACTTGGATTTCTATCTCAATTGAGTTTCACACACAAACCACGCTGTACTTTGAAAACCCTGCATTGTTGGTCCATTAACTATTACTTTGCGATCATTAAAAAGCTGAAAAGGCACTTTTATAGAGACCGTTTATCCTTTAAATCAATTCAAACCAATTATATCCTGACTGCTCTCAAGTACTACAACTGAATTAAGTGACCGGAAAGACCTAAGGTCAGGAAACAGATTGAGTGGACTTGCTGTTTGTTTCTTTGCTTTAAAGGGCTGTATATGTTTATTTCAGAGGATTTACAGGAGGGAACTTGATTGCCAATTCAGAACTAAAAATAGCGAAGGATATTTTGATTTTTCAACCCCAAAACATCATATTTTGCCATAAGAAATAAGACATGGTCTTATTGATATGAACATTCGTGCATGACAGGATTGCTGTTCATTTAGGTGTGGAACCCTGCCTCACGAAAATATTCACCTTCTGTTAGTGCTGTGGCAAGTCTTCCGCAAGTTTGCTGTAAACTTGTGGTGAATATTAACGACAAACCCTCCACAAGGTTGCTTTTTCACATGCAAATTAGATGTTCTGGCAAACAGCTGCATCCATCTTCTGGCAAACAGTTGTAATTAGAGTGAATATTTTATTAAAGCCATAGGCCACTATATGTATTAATGGAGTCAAGTGAGTTTCAGTACACATAATTGTATATACTGTATTTTACCAGCAGTTGGTTCAAATATGTAGCACACAGTTTTGACTTAAACACATGTACATGAACTTAAACTAGCATCAATTAAATGATCATTTTCAGGGTTTTATTATTGGTGGTAAAGAAAAATATAGAATGTACACACTATATACACCATTGTTCAATCAATTACAACTCAACATTCAAAGCAACTGTGAAGGCAACGATTTTCCAACAGATTTTCAATTTACAACTTACAACAATAGAAAACCAGAACTGCCTTCAGGTAAAACTAAGAAGCTAGGTTAAGCAGTGAAACAAAAAAATCTGTCAGACAACGTGTTTTTTTTTTTGTTTGTTTTTTGTTTTTTTGGGGATGCTTGCACGATAGGCAATCCGATTATTTACTCAAGATAACATTCTATGCTTTAATCAAACAGCGGTTTCTCAATCGAGATTCCGCTCACAGATCATCCCGGTAAAACACGCTTAGAGGGATCAATGTTTTTCATTGGTAATGCTTGAGTGATTTCCATGGTGACGTACACGTAAACATTGCTTGTGACCAAATCCCGCGAGAATTGTCCCGTGTAACACCCCTGACAGCTCAAGCGCTCTGGTATATGTCACATGACTGTGTCTTCTCCACTGAAATGAATGGTAAAAAGGACACTACGACAGCCAAAGTATATACTTTTATATTGAAGGGTGTGCATTTTTAAACAAAGTTACAGACTGGAATTACAAGCTACTGTACTCTGCTCACCAAGATTCACATTTTGTTATCTGGTTGCTGCCTTTATTAAATCGTTAACGTTATTTCCCAACCCAGGACAATAAATAAATAAATAAATAAATCGAATACCATAGTTATTATCACTGACTCAGATTTAGCAAGTAGCATGTTGTCGTCGCTTTTTTTCATTTCTTTAATGTGATTAATAAAATGTACCGGTAATTTTATTTTAAATGTATGGTTCTTGCTTGTAACTTACAGTACCGAGTGCAGCAACAGTCTCGGATCCAAACCGTCAGCCGAGTGTAGATACACTATTTACACCCTCACTATATGGTGCAATTATAGGATTAAATACTGATTTAAAAAAAAAAAAAAAAAAAAAAAAAACTGCTGCTGATGTTGGCTCGTACACCTCTATGCAATGGACACGGCAAAGCAACATTTTATTTATTTATTTATTTATTTTAAAATAAGGAACCAAAATTTCAATTAACATTTGCAATTGAAACAAATTTGTTGGGGCGGTTGTTGTACTGTGTTCTTCAACGAATAGGATAGGATACAGCCAGAATACTGGATGCAGCATGCCAGAAATAGGTACTGTACTTGTAATTCTACTTTGCATAATCTCAACACTGTTATTAATATTATTAGTGTTAGTAGCGACAAATACTGTAATAATAAAGAAAATCAAAGAATAAAACAGTACTAATATTAATAGTTTAGCTAATGCCTTTATCCAAGGTGACTTCCTTATCTTACTCCAGCAGCTTAGATTGTTCGTTTTGGATTGTCCTTTTACTATAGTGAACAAAAGGCTTTGGACCAAAACAGGGTTGTTATAGTGAGGATGTACTGTATTTATTATTTGACTTATATGCTTAATACACGACACTTGCACATTTTAATAAATAATGTGTGCACATTTGTTATTTCATTTTTGTTATTTTTCACCACACATAGTGTTCAACATTTAACAGAGGGTATAAATAAGTTCCAATATCATCCATTACAAAAAAAGTAACATACTGCAAGTATACTTGTGCCAGAATTGTCTGGTTTTAGTATACTATTGGTACCATTATTCTATGCTATTTTGGCACAAGTATACTTGTAGTATACAACTTTGTATATTTTTTTTTGTAAATAATGCAACGTAGTTCTCAAATATTGGACATTTCTTAGATTGTATCTTACTTCTCTTTTGCATACCTGCATTGTCTCTTGCTAGATTGCACCTCCAGATTCTGACAAATACTTCTAGAAAACCAGGAGCAACTTCTGCTCTGGATCAAAAGGCTATAATGCTCTGCGGCTGCCCACTTATGTGGATAACTATCAAAAAACTAGTAGAAACTAACTAAAACACAAGTCTGGGAAAAACAAATGGAAATCTGGACACCAGCTGCATCAAAGATAGGAAATATTTCTGCTAAAGAGCACTGTCCAGTACAAGAAGGGGACATTTCACATAGCTGTTTTTGTGTTTTTATTTGTTTGATAATTTACTGATGATGAAAGTAGAATCACTTTAAATGATGGGCATAAAAAAAGAAATATTCTATAATGTAGTATTTACTGTTAGGAACATTTGTTGTATAATAACTAGAGAAATTGATCCATTTTGACAGCACTAATACTAGATGTATATATATATATATATATATATATATATATATATATATATATATATATATATATATATATATGTGTGTGTGTGTGTGTGGGTGTGTATGTGTATATTATCCTATATATATACTCCCTCACCTGTATATATATATATATATATATATATATATATATATATATATATATATATGTACACACACAGTGGCTTGCAAAAGTATTCAGACCCCTGACCAATTCTCTCATATTACTGAATTACAAATGGTACATTGAAATTTCGTTCTGTTCGATATTTTATTTTAAAACACTTAAACTCAAAATCAATTATTGTAAGGTGACATTGGTTTTATGTTGGGAAATATTTTTAAGAAGAATAAAAAACTGAAATATCTTGCTTGCATAAGTATTCAACCCCCACACATTAATATTTGGTAGAGCCACCTTTCGCTGCAATAACAGCTTTAAGTCTTTTGGGGTAAGTATGTACGTGTCGGCGTGATTTTGGCCTATTCTTCTTGGCAGATTTGCTCCAGGTTGTTCAGGTTGGTTGGACAACGCTTGTGGACTGCTTTGGAAGCTCCCAGTTTGGACTGATGAAAGAAATTGCCCTAACGAGGACACAATTACCTTACCATTGGCCTCCACCTGTGAACCATTAAAGTTGCTGTTACATTTTCTGGATAAAAACCCCACTGTTGAAGGATCATTGGTAAAAAAATACTTTTGCATGCCCCAATCATGCTTAGCTTCTAAACCTTAACTAGGAGTGCCCTTAAATAGAAAGTTCTTTATGACCATCGTCACAAACATTTAACAGTCTAGGGCAATTCTGAGAGTTTCACTGAGGAGGTAAATTAGTGGTGTAGCCTACAACAAATACCAGATTCTAATCTGTTCTCCGTGGATAAGCAGGGTTAGAGCTGAAAAGCACAGAGTGAAATTTAATTATGTACTCATTGTGTAAATTACTGTTGTTAAAGGAAACTGTTACATTAAGAAGAGTGTTGCAGAACAAAGTTTATATGAGGGGCTGTGGCAAAGAGGTAATTAGTGCACAGGTGTAGAGTAGGTGCCGTGCAGGTGCAGTAATCCAATAATGAAACAGACCAAAAAGTACAGGTGAAATGTTTTCTGTTATTTTAATCCAAGGGGTCTGATAACCAAACAGTAAACAATAGGAGGGCTAGCAATGCACAGCCATGTGTATTGCTTAGTGAATAATGAAGGGTTGGAGTCCCGCAAATAACTAACAATAATCCAATACACACAAAACATAAACACAGTCACTAGCCCAAAGTGAGTGCTGTAGTGGTCGTGGTGAAAGTACAATTTATAGTTGAACAAACAGTACAGTGTTGCCCGGGTTTAGCGCTGGCCGTAAGCGAAAGCTTCTGATCATGTTAGCCGTCTAGTGAACAAATTACAGAGTTTTAGACAGATGGACAAAACAAACAAAACACTCACAGTTCTCCATAGTACAAAGGTCCTTCTGGTTTTAGAGTAACCATAATAAGGAACAGGTCACCTTGCTACGTCCCCTTATATACCATCAACCATGACCCCTTGGTTAATGAGTGCAGCCGCTTCTCCAATCCATTGCTGCCCCTTAGTTTCCCTTCCAGGGTGATGATTTAGTATAACACGTCTCCGTCCCCTTTCTAGATGGCCGACTCCCGCCTAACCCTAGGTACTCTGTTACCATTACACAGCGCTCTCACAGGTCGGGAGGGAGATCTAACACCAAGAATCATTCTATTTCTGTCATAGGGGCCTTAAGAAATAACTTAGTGCTGTAGGATTTGGTGTAAATGACTTAATATGAAGAAACTTAGTGCCTCAGCAAATCAGACAGATGTGTTTCGATCCGTCTCCTATGATCATTTGAACTGTGGTCCTGTTTTGTTTGTAGACTGTAAAGGCATATGTTTGGCAGAGGGTGTCTCATAAACGTGTCAAAACTGTCCTTGACAATGTAAACCCCCCTGCTTTTGTTAATTTATTCCAAAAACAGTCCTGAGCACATATTTGAAAAGGTGATGTAGATAGCTTGACCAACATGTTACAATCATTCCATTTTCAGCTCTCAGTTGATGTAATGCAGTGTCTCTCAATCACCTGGCAACCAGAAAATATAAACAGGGACAGTAGTGATTGCACAGAGGGGCTTAGTGTACACAGTAACAGGAGAAAAACACAGGTACATTCCTTAAACCTTTCCACCCTTTTCTAGTAAACCTTGTCAAACAGATTAACAGCCTCAGCATTTCAAATCTGTTGTCATTCATTCTGAGTAGTCTGTCATTAAAAACTTTGGTTGTGACAGAAAAAAGTTTACTCAACAGTGTTATAAAACCTACAAACTTAGACAGTATTTCAGAAAAAAAAGTGTTTGTCAATTTATACCTACTTATTTATTTTTAATTTAATTATTGATTTTCCCAGACATTTCCATTCATCTGCAAAGATCTGTCAGCTTTTTACCTGACACCACCTGCTTCTGTCACTCAGTAATCAGCCAAGCAGGTGACATTGCTTGAGTGGCGTATTATTACGTAGTATAATTATCTTGTGTTTTGAATTACTGTCCCTTGTCTGGCTGTGCTAAGGGTTATAGGATAGAAGTGCTAAGGAAAGTAAGAATTATGCATCCTGAAAATTAACTGTGCTGCACCCATTAAAAACATTTGCAAAAAAAACCCTAAAAAACAAAATACTGTAAAACTGGAACATTTCTAGAGCAAGAAATGTTTGCTAATATCACGTTTTATTAAAAAAATCCACAAAATTTAATGTGCCATGAAATATATTATTCATACATGTGCCTTACACTAAAAGAAAAAGAAGTGCAATTATTTATTGCAGCTAAAAAAAGAACTTGAAGCCCATTAGGGAAATTAAGTTGCCACAAAAAAATCCTGTTTTACAGTAGGCCTAAACTACTTCGAAATGTTTGGCCTTTTGAAGTGCACTTTGGTTAATGTTACAAAATTTGTGAGACACAACCTTACAACATTTAGTACCTCCTGAACATGGTGTATACACTGATGTAAAAAGCTTTGAAAATACCACTTGGTGGATTTTCACAGAGAAGTGAAATGGCAGCTGTCTTAAAAACTCGTAACCACGTACAGTAGTTTCATTCCACTAAGTCATTTTTTCTGGTGGTTGTAATCATTCTAGACATTGTTGTGAGCAAGATTTTCTCCACAGTATGCGTTGGTTTATTAAGGTACAAGTTTTCCTTGCACGATAAATACAGTATTTATAAAAATAAGAGACTTTTTCATGCGTATTTCCAAAATAAAAAATGATTTGTTTTCAAAATATAAATGCACACTTGTGATGGGATTTTTTTTTTTTTTTTTTTTTTTCAGTGAGTGCATTTTGTATGTGCTTTTGGAAGGATGCTTTGTTGATCTGTTCATATATAAGGCTTTGGATATGTTGCGTGCTGTGTGTTAATGTTGGTGTATAGTCGTTGGTACACAGGATATAAATGGGTCTGTAGAACACAAGTTGTTTAAAATGTATATTTGTATTTAGGCACGAGGATTGCAGAGCACTTCACATGCAGGTAAAATGTAATAATATGCGAGCACAGGGAATTGAACTTTTTTAATTCACGTGCAGTTGTACTGAGACTCCAACTGAATGATTGGTTAGCAATCAAGTCTCGGTACAGCTGCATAAAAGTTGCATGTTTTCACTCACGCGAGGTTGTGTGTTCGGTGAGTGGAGAAAGGGATTGGAGACGGAGGTTATTAATAATAATAATAATAATAATAATAATAATAATAGTTAAATATCAGCTCACCGTGTTTGTCTGTGTTAGTCCGTTTTGTTTGTCTCTTTATTTTGGCGAAAGTGCCGTGTCCTGTGTGTTTTGTCTTTACAACCTTTTATTTTCTGTCTGCTTCATTATTAAACGCTGAGCGATACCAATCGCTCAGCTTCACCAAACTCCACCGCTCTGTTGTTTATTTCCTGGTTTCTGGTCTGACGATAATGGTCTTATCATTTTGGAAGCCGGACGAGGTTTAAGCATTCCTCAACCGTTTGTGAAAAAAAGAGATTTTATCCTGCAGTGCAATTATCCTATTAAATGGAGTCATTGCATGGGACTGATATTTAGTTGTATCATTATCACCAAGCTAATAAGTAATAGACACCCATTAATGTTTAATGAGTGTGAAATTCAACTTTCACTTTATTTAAATGTAAAACGTCAACTTGCATGCTTTGCATTCAAAATCTTATACATTGGATATTAATATATATATATATTAACTGGTGAGCAGTTTTTTCAAAGGGCTCATCGAGTTGATATTTCTCGTATCACACGCTTGACCAGAGCACGACCCCAGCGCAAGCTGCCAAACTGTCAAACAGCAACACATCTCTACAATTCTTTGGTGTGTACTTGATAAAGAAACCCTTTCAAAGCCCTGCACGTCCATTGAAAATCAGATAAGAGAACCCCACGTTTCCAACACTGAAACTACTTCAGCAACAGGCTCTTAGCTTTCAATCTTCAGGCCAAACTGCATTTTCCATGAGGGAGTCCCTGTAAACATCTATAAATCGGTCACCCGAAAAATCTCCCATTTATAGACAAAGATTCTTTGTAATACACTCTGATTCTGACTCAAGGTAAGCCATTTCTCACAAAAAAAGGGTACACAGAAGTGTTAGCAAACACAAACACCCTCAGGACAAACTAGTGAACATCAAAAATGGCAAAATAGTAACAATGTTTAAGCGCGTAATTGTAAGACGCTCCCTAACCAGTTTTCAGCCTCCTCAAAAAAAAAAAAAAAAAAAACAAAAAAAAAAACAAGTTGCACCTCTCCTGACGGCAAAAAAACAACAGAACATGGCACTCTGTACACATAATGCAAACCTTATTTTAAAATTTTGTTCAAGTTATCAAAGTTGTTATTATTTTAAATAAAATTGTTTATGCAGGCTGTCTAATAACACTGGCATAAACTAAGGCTACATTCACACTGGCTTCGTTACGTTTGAAACAATGTATCAATGTACTTGCTGTTCATACTTTTCTGCAGGCAAAGGGACTGACTGAGTTCGTTTGCGTGCGAGCTGAAGTTTTTTTTTTTTTTTTTTTTAGTCATTTTCCGTTTTTTTTTTTAGGACCGAGTTTGCTTGTGTTCACAATACGGTTTGCAAGTGTACTTGGTTCGTTTATATGGTCTGTGAACTGGATGTTTACAATATCCTGCAAGGTAACTTGAAAGACGGCAGCTATTGAAGTATTGCTCCAGTTTTTAAAAGCATGTTTTAGATTCTTACATATTGGCGTGGAAGAAAGCAAGGGAACTGGAGGGAGCACTTTACTCATTTAATTAATACATTTGTTGAATGACGTGCAGTAGGAGAATAGTGCGGTATTCGGTTAAGCAACACCGCACTGTTCTCCTGGCATTCATTTGTAAAAAGACTAGAATATATTTTACTATTTTTTTTTACTTGAGTTTTATCCATTTGTTTTGCTTGGAGTTTGGTGTTCGATCAAATTCATATCAGAGCTTTAGATTCTCACACTGTCCATGTAATTAGGGTTTAAAATATGTTTTATTTTCTTCAATTTACTGACGCCGTACGCACTCCAAAGCTGTTAAAATAACAGTATATAATAACACAATAAAAGTTTAAAAATTAAACATTGCGTGTATTTATTGCAGATGATAACACCTCGTTATTTTCTTTATATTGTCCTCTTAAAACATGTTAAATACACAAAAGGACTGTGTAACAGAATGGTTAAACAAATAATCCATAAGGTTGTTTATTTATTTTTTTAATGACGCTAACACAACCTAATAAACCACTCTGCTATCATCTTGGTGAGCACACTGATGCAGTTTTGAACTTGAACAAATTGCTCAGCAGAGATTCTAAAAAATACTTCATGGGGTAGTGTGTGATCAATGAGAATTTAATGCCCACCTCTCAGATGTGTATTCAGGTCTCATATTATACACTACCCCATGCACTATTCTCTATTTATTGTTATACGTTTACACTAAATTTTTGACATTCAAAAATTAATTTCTGTTTGGACGCTGGCACTGCAACCAAACTAGTCAAACGAGATATATTTTCTGTACTCCTCTTGTTTTATTATTTTAAGCAAATCAGACATTTAGTGATGAAACAGCATGTGAAGTGTACATGGATCAACACTGGAACAGACTGAGAAATGCAGTTATTGGAAGTGTGTGTGTTGGAGCTTCTGCACTGTTGAACTTTCTTCTATTTACGCAACAGTGACTCCACCTCCACCCCCCACCCGTGGAAGTGGGGCCCCCACCCCACCTGGGAGGACCCCACCTGGACCCCCCCACCTCCACCCCCCACCTTCACCCTCTACCCCACCTCCACCCCCAAACCCACCTGGAGGTGGTGAGGTCCACACCCCCACCCCACCCCACCTCCACCCTCTTTTTAAGTTCTAATGAGTCTTGTTTATCTTTGCTGCCGGAGTTCACAGAGCATTTGCATTCCTGAGAGAGGGTTTAGAAAGCAGATTGGTAAGCCTGATTTGAAGCCATGTTTGCGGAACATGAGGACCTAAGTGGTCCCATGACATAGTTAACAGCCGGTCTACAGGTGGTATCTTCCAGTCGATCTGAGGACAGCTTTCATCTGCACTTTGCATCTATACTTTTTTTTTTTTTTTGCAACCTTTAATAAAAAAATAACTTATTTGATTTAGTGAGATAAAGATGAGTTAATCACAAAAAGTATTGTACACTAAATAACTTTTACAAAAATCTCTAAACTTTTTCAAGCAGTGAAAAGGGAAAGGGTCAACCCTCCTTGCTGAGTCCAGTCTGGATTCTGAATGCTGTAAAACAGTAATGTGCCTCCCTAATTATTTGTAGAAAACTATATGAACTGGAGAACATCTTTCGTTCACTTGTAAAAGGGCTTAGCAGGGATTAAATAGTACTTAACACCAGTTGAGGAAGATAGTGAGGACAGCCTTCTGCCTTGCCTACTTTGCTGAGGATGTTGTCGGCTCTCCCTTGGCACAGAGCCCGGGGGTGAGGATGCAGCTACTTCTGTGACAGAAGGTTCTGGGGAAGAGCACTCAATAGAGCTGTGGGGTAGCCATTTCTCAAGAGTGCAGAAGCTGTGATTAGCCAGTGCCTCCTTGGTGTGCTCTGACCCCAGGCAGGAAGAGCATCTGCTGTGCATGTCCTCAATGGGCAGATTGTCCTTGCATGTTTTACAGGGATAAAACCCGGGGATGATACAAGAAGCAAGCAATGAAATGTACAGTATTGCAGTTGTACAGTTGCTGCCTCAATCTGCTTGTACAGTGCCTATAGAAGGTCTACACCCACCCCCTTGAACTTTTTTCACATTTTGTTGTGTCAGTGCTTCAGAGTTTCATGCATTTAAATCCACCACTTATCTGCACACCATACTCCACACTGTTAAGGGGGAAAAAAAGTTTTTATTGAGAAAAAAATTATATATTAAAAATACAAAACCTAAAGGTCATAATTGGATAAGTCTCCACCACCCCCCCCCCCCCCCCCCCCCCCCCTCCCCAACCATAGGGATATATATATAATATGGTTAGAGGGCTAGACACGGAACTGTTTGTCCCGGAGTTTTTTAGAAAGTGCCTTGGTGCTTATGGTTGAGTCGTTTGCTTTGAAATGCACTACCCAGCAGAGGGAACCTACAGGAACTTCTGAATTTATCCTGAAATCATATGAATCACTACAATTTAACACAGATGGAGGCCACTGAACTTGGTATTGAATCAAGTGTTGTGATTTTTGAAGGTGATTGGTTACACCTGAGCTAATTTAAAATTGCTATTACAAGTGGGGTGGACAATTATCCAAACAAGCGATTTCAAGTTTTTATTTTTAATTAATTTTCTACAAATTTCTAGAATATTTTTTTTCACTTGGAAGTTGTGGAGTAGAATGGGTAGATAAATGAAGAAAAAAACTTTGTATTTTCATTTTAATTCCTGGCTTCAAGTGGGGAACAGCTATTACAGCGAGTAGTAAAATTTCTCGTATTTTGTGTAAAAGCAAATATATGTGAAAAATATACAGATAGAAGCAACAATGTACTCTTCTGAACAAGGCTGTCCAATCAGGTCAGGACAAGTCAGTGCCTTTGTGCTGTCGGGGGTGGGCCTTGGCTGTATCACAGGCTCGCGGAGCAGCTTTGGTATACAATATTCAGGTTTTGGGATTTTAGAGGTAAATACCCATTTGGTAATGATTACATTTCATACTTGAATGGGAACTTGTCAGGATGTTAACAATGAAAAGAGAAATTACAGGTACATTATTTATACAGTTGTAGCAACACTTATAACGCTATATTTTTCAGAGCCCCGCTACTTACTCTTTAAATGCCAGGTAACTATTTACTGTATGAATACAATGCCAGTGAGTGAAATATATACATAAAATGCCAGAAAATAGAGCTATATTAATCAAGTGCCAGGGAGGATAACTATATAAAAATTCGAGGAAGGTGAACATGTTTCTTTATTGTTCAGTAACTGTTATTGGCTTTTGTTTTAACTCCAAAAATGCCAGGTAAGCAACACAAAATCTATTTGATAAAAAACAAAACCATTGCAATTCATAGCAGAATTTACTTCAGCTCACTTTTCTTGAAATTTAAATTGACCTCAGATGGAGCTCAAGTCTTAGCTTCTCTCTCTCTCTCCTCCCTCCCCCCAAAACCTTGCTACTACCTCTTAACTGCAAAAACAAAACATGTTTTTTAGATTGTTTTTTTAACTCCCTGTCATATCACAGAAGCCTAATGAAATCCATTAATCCTGATGTTTGTCATCCACATGGCTAATTGTTTTTTCTGTGCTTTAGTTTGCAGAGCATCTAGTGAAGGTGTCTTACCCTCGGGTTTGTATTCTGGATGGAGGTATCAACAAGATGAAAGCCACATGCCTTCTCACGGTCCCCTCTCCTCAGATCTGAGCAACAACTGAACAAAAAGCATGGAGAGGGATGACTGTACCTGAGTGCAGGTCATGCAGATTATAAAAAGTCAACCCAAGATGAAAGGGCATTTTTGAAGTTACATGGTTACAGAACATTGCAGTGTTTACAAGAATTACTTTGCTGTATACTGTGTTGTCCACGTATCCACAATTAAAAAAAAAAAAAAACACATCGTTATTATATATTTTTTGTCACACATCTTGGGTTATTTATCACCTGTAGAATGCATTCTCAACTGTTCGCTAGGGTAAACATAATTTCTTTTAGAAGCGTCAATGGTTTGTTT